>NW_010234741.1:65912-105369 GCF_000690775.1 Eurypyga helias
GAGAGAGGTGTGAAGAGATCAACCACATAAAATGGTTTTAGATGACTTAAAAGCAATAAAACATCCTGGTTCTAAAGACGTCTAATCCATCACAGCATAAATGACATCATATTAAAAGAAAAAAAATTCCAGCCCAGCTGGTGGTGTCTCAGCCTGGTGTTTGCCAGCTAGAAAGCACAAATCTGCAAAGGGCCTTGATGGTTCTTGAAGCAGAGTATATTGAAAATTAGACAATGCACAGAAAAATCAAGTTGAAACAGTGATATCTCTCTCAAGAAACAAAAAGTAGTTCGTTTATCCTCTTGATAAGAGTTAAAATGTATGAACAGGATCTATCAATTAAAATAAGGTATAAATGCAATCAACTGGGTTTAGATTAATGACAAATGCAAGACAAACAAGTATAACTGGATCCTATAAAAGAATCCACTGGTTGGTGGTCTGACTGGATCTTCAACTATTATTGGGGATGATCTTTAAGGTCTCTTCCAATCCAAACCATTCTATGATACTATTCTGCTTATTTTAAACAAAACACATGCAACACCATAACGTTGCTAGTAGGATTTATATATTCCATTTTTTATTAAAGGTTAATGTAGGTGAATTTTTGTTTAACACTTAGTGTTAGTTACAACACTAAACTCCTTCCCTCTTAGCTTTATCTGTATTTATGGATACAGTATATGAAGAAAAAAAAGCTAATACAACTATATTTGAAGTTATATTGTTCTACTAACACAGCTTCTAGACTCACAAGCCATGTATAAACCGATCCTTACTTGTGTGAACACACTCAGACATTTACTTTGTACAGTGAATTTTCTAACCTAAAGGGTAAACATGAACAGTTCAATTATTTGCTTTTCATCATCCACAGTATATGATCGATCAGCTAAGTCGTTTGGTTTTCCTTCTGCACTGGATGACATTTTAAAGCATGGCAGTAACAGACAGGTAACCCAACAAATAGCAACACTTGTGTTCATGCACAAGTACCCTGGATGACACGCAAAATCTCGTTCTCTACCTTCCTTTCACTATTAACATTCAGAGATGACAGTAAGTTTATTATCAGTCACGTAATTTACTCACGCTTGATATAAGAGCATAAGAAAGATACAGGCTTGCATTTTAGCTATCAACTACACATTAGTCTACATACAAGAATAAGATCTCAATTTGTATCATATAAAAAGGTAAAGCGACATTAGCATTAAAATAGTTGCACAAAAATGCCCAACTGAAGCAAGAAGAGACATACAATGTCTTGTTAATGTCATGTCCAATACTGTTTCACCTCATTAAGCACTCCCAACATCTTGAAAGGCTAAAAAGAAGTAAAAACAGTTAGTCAAGTAATTTCTTTTCCCCAAACAGTTCATCTACCTATTAGCACTCCCCGTCTGTGGAGATACATACACATCCAGTGCAACAGAAACCCATTTTATAGGAAGAAAAAAACCCCTCAAAACTCCATGGTCTTATACTTTGATTCTGGCACATACTTGTGCATAGTACATTTTTACCACTGCAAGTTAGACTCAAGTTCATTTCTAATAGCACACCTGTGCAAACTGAACAATGTATACAAGTGAATGATTGACTGCATGGAAAAGTGAGGAGAAGGGAGAGAGAATAAAACTGGAGTTGTCTCTTGGAAATAACAACAGGCACAATTCAAAAATCTTCAGCTTCCTTCTTCTAAGAATTCTTTGCGAGGAAATAGTACTATTTAATTTAATTATTCATTGCCCATTCAAACCTATTTTAAAGCTATTTCCTTATACTGGTAAAAACAACTACGGTTCAGACCTCTCCACAGTGCACCGAGCTTGGCTGCATGCTACTAACCTCACAGCAGGCACCTTTCCAAATCAGAGGGGAGAGTAGAGGGCAACACCACCTCTCCCAGCTAACAGCGGTTTGTGGGATTCTTTCTTTCTTTCTTTCTTTAAAAAAAATACTACCGATTGCAAGACATGGTGATACCACAGTGATGTAGACCATGCCTCAATCTGAGACAGATAAATCTGGAACATTTTGAATCTGAGTTCATACTTAAAGCTTGAGGATATTCAGAAGAAGGAAACTGCGAGGAGAAAAAACAGTAGAGGGACATCAAACAGAAGGAAAAAATGTCCCTTTCCATACAATTGCTAGCATTAATGTATTTTAGGACCATGATCTAGGCCACCTTCCTGCAGAAGGAAGTTTGTGCAAAGAAGTGGAGGTCAAGCCTAGAGTGACACGGTTCACTGAATGACCAAATAGAGGTTTACATATTTCCTTTATGGCTGCTGGCACTGGTATCGGCCTAGAAGCCTCTAATGAACAAAGAAAGCTCTGATCCCTTCTGGAGCCATTCATATGTGATTAAGATCCAACAATACAGCACTTTGATCCACTGAGCTACAGAAGGATTGGATGTTTCCTGAAGGAGTCATTTCGGGTGAATGGGGAAGAGAAGAAAAGAAGAAGGGAATTTTCCTGATCAGGTCAATCTTACTGAGACAGCACTCTCCTTACATCTGAACTACATTGTACGCTCTTGAGAGTTTTGAAGCTTTGGCGAGATGACAGATGACTGAGGTATGGAAAAGAGGAGTGCCCTGTGCTATCAGTGTCTCAAGGACAAAAAATAATATTACCTTTTCAACGATGGAATAAGATTCATTTTCAAGAGAAATAAACCGAGTGAGCTGTTGCATGCCATATTGCAACAAAAAAGAACATACAAATGGACAATCATTACAGCGAATCGGATAGCATCCTTCAAAGATGAATTTGAAAATCTTGCAGTACCACAGTCAAAAATATACACTTCCTCACTCTGATGTAGCTGAAAATAGCAGATGATGTATGGGTAAGTCTATTTAAAAAAAAAAATCTCAGAGAATGAACACCTGGTTCCTTGAAAGTAATCTTTCTATCTTGACACCAATATACTTCACATAACCCAAGAGAATTGAAGTCCTGTTTGAAGTTAGAAGAGCATGTACATGACACACCATTTGGAGGAGTATTTACTTTTTTTTTTCAACAGACATAAGTATTAAGCACAGGTGATGGATTCAGATCTGCAGGAATGAATGGAGGCTGGAATGTCTAGACAACCAGGAAAGCATAACACAGGTGTGACAACTCTGCTTGACTATCACATTCCAATGTTTTCAGTATAAACTAAGTAACTTCCATCATCTGTTGATATAAAAGCAGAAGAGGGAAAACATACTTGGCTTTGTCTACTACAAATGTCTACTCCTAATAATTTATTTTGGAAGCTAACTCTCCTTTTCATATTTGGGTTGGATGCTTCCAAGTCCACCTGGGGATGGCTCAGCTCTTTGGCTATTCAGTACAACAGTTTTCAGTTCAGAAAACACATTAAATTCTCTGTCACTGGCTTCCCAGATTGCTCATACTTGAATGCTTTTTATGTGGCTGTCCTACTGGACAGCAGGGGATTTTTTTTCTCAAGAGAAAATCTTCGTATTTGACATTTGCACTCTAACCTCTTGAATCACTTGCATGGTACACATGGTATGTGTACCATGATCCCTCATGTACAAACCAAGCAAAACACTGTCTTTCCTCAGGTGATTTTTGAAAACCAACAACAATGTAGAGCTGTACTGACAGCCAACCACCAACAGCACCAAAGTTGAGGTGAAAGCAAAGGGAATCAACAGACTGGTCATCCCAAAACTAAAATCTATTGTCAGTATTTGCAGCAAAAGGGGGTTTGCCACCAACCTTGTACCGTAAAAAAGACTACCGCCATCTATGAGCTACTCAGTTCCATAGAGCTATAATATCACTATAAATAAATCTTGAACTACTGTGTTTCTGTACACATGTAAGGCAATCAAAAGGTGTGTATACTTAATATATATATTAAAGCAATACCACAAAAAAAAAAAAAAAGGAAGAAGCATTTTGCTTCTCAGTGTTGATAAGGAGGTTTCTTCCAATCCTAAAAAACACAGTTCACAGAAATTAGATGCGATTTGCTTTGGATAGCTCACCTGCAACGTACACTTAAGGACTGTATGGCAAGTGATTTAGGTAGTTTACTGTTCTGAAGTTACAAAAAGGGAAGTTTTGTTCTCCCTATCACAGGTCTGCAGTGTAACACATTCAGCAGACAGCTTAACAGTAAAATCTTCTTCAGTAATTAATGTTTGATTGTTACTCTCCTAATTTTATCTGCTTCACAAATGATAATCTCAATAATATAATTTTCATCAACTAATCAAAAATGTATGAGAGCACATTTGCTATTACAAATCAATGAAATGGAGACAATTTAACAAATTCATAAGACTAGTACAAATGCAATTTTTGAAACTACAGAAGTGCAGACAAGAAATCCGTCCCTCTGGAAGTCTAACAGTTGGTTGTTCCCTAAAAGTGACCTATGAGTTAGCACAGGGGCAGGAGTCTGGACAGCAGCACTCTCCCATGGTATTATAAAGTTCATAAATATTACTGCTAAGAGCAGAACCTGGTCTGACAGACAAAACAACTTATTGACTTAGAATTAATGACAAGACATAGATTTTAATGGCAAGTAAGCAGTTAGACCAGCTGCTAATTACTCCCAACCTGCAACTGGACATCGTGACGCCTGTGCTTTTGAAACTCGCCCTACAGCCATACACAGCTGGGATATTTGACAGCAGTAGTGTGACTGCTCTTCTTCACCTTTCGGTGTGCTACACTTTTCAGAGAGGTCTGCACTGCAAAAGTACCCCACATGTAATTGTGTGACAATTAATTTTCAATAATTTAATTATATTCTGTGTTTTGGCAAGTCTGCTTTGTTCTGTTGTGGTGACTGAGAGACTATTTTTTGACAGTAAGTTTCAAACAAAAAAAAAAGCACTATCTTAAAGACTCTTTATACAGATTAATGTAATGAAATTGTATGCAGAAAGCTGATATATTGCAGCTGTACAGTTATGCTCAGTTTCTCGATCATGCTTTCCCAGAAAGCCCTGTCACTTCCTTCCTGATTTAAGTTCAAAGTCATAGCAAACTTTTGACTGAACTTGTCTAAAGTACATGTGCAGGGCAGAGCTTTCACTTGGGTAGCCATCAGTCCATCTTTGGCTCCCAGGGACCACTGAATAATCTAGCTGCAGCTAGGATGAAGGATGAAAATTTGGGTTATCTGCAGCAGTTGCACAGGAAGTTTACTTCAGACCCCAGAGGTAAAGGATCACCTTCTTTGCTTTGACTAGCCAGCTGGAACAAGGGGAGCAAATTCTTTTTCTGTTCACTGGCCACGAGCTCAGTCTGCTTCATTTGCTATTCCAACTGCACTGCAGAAGTAGAACTGTCCATGTAACTCATGGACAAATGCAAATGACACAGGACTGAAGCCCCCTACAAACACATGGCAGCTGGAGATCCAGTTGACGGAATACACTGAAATCAAGTTTGGCCAGCAGAAATAGAAGCAAAAGAGCTGATGGGACTACACAGCTGTTTTTTGCTTTTGACATTTTCTCTCTTCCCTACTTCACGTCAAAAGAGAGCTCAGGAAGGTAGGAACAGGTGACAAAATGGTGAAGGATAGAGGCAACAGGCCGCAAAAGAAAGACATGCTCCAGTAAGAACATGTCAAGACAGAGGGAAAGATGTAGAACTCAAAGCAGAAAGTTCAGATCACAAATAGTTGCGGATTAGTGTTGTTTATTGGAAATTACAAGAGGCTGATAGGAGGCATTATTGTATGAGACCTTCAGCTTCCATTATAGCTACCTGCATTTCCAATGCATTTCAGAAGTCAGCCGAAAGCTCTGATTCCATAAAGCCTGTATATTTGGACACAATTCAGAGGTTATAATAAAATTGTATTTTGTAAACGGAACTGAGGTGTTAAAAAAATACCATACTACTCCCTGTCCTTCAGATCCACCTTAATCTGAAAAAGCTTCAACATGAGCAGGAGTTTTCATGATTCATGCTCACACAAGAATGCCACTACCAACTGCAAAACACTATTATTCATGCTAGTTCAACAATACCACCACCAATTGCAAATCATTATCATGGCATTCCCTGAAAGCACAGCTAATAAAACAGTATGTTATCACTTACCATCCTCATACCCAGTTGCAGGATCTACTATTCAGCTAGCAGAATATCTAGAATCATATATGATCAATTAGGAGAAGGTAGAACATTCAAAGCATGTCTTCAACAAATTTAAAATTCAGATCTTGGAATTTTCTTCTTTTTTGTAAGCATGAGCACTGCGAGATCAGCAAATATGGTTTATTTACCGCTGTACTGCTTTCTTTCATTTTAAGGGCAGATCTACTTTGGGCATCACTTAGGCAGGCACAAATAAGCTTCAGATAGATACAAATCACCATAGGGACACCAGTCTCTTCCTCAAAAACAATTGTTGGATTCTAGAAGGCTTATGTTCAAGAATACTGCCTGACACCAGAGATACTAGTGAAGGAAACATCACATACCCCTCTGAGCTAAAAAGCATTATTTTCCCAGTTTTACAGATGGAAAGTTTAAAGTAGAGATTAAAATCCTCAAATTGGCAAGTTATTTCATCAAGTGTTTGATTACCAGTTGTGAGAAGTCCCACTCAGGGGAGTAAACACTTTTGACTTGCAGGCAATTTTTTCCAATTCTTCCCACCCACCCCCATCCCAAGTATTTTGGAATAAGCTCAGCCAGGTAATGGCTAGCCAGAAGAAAAACAACACTTCTTTTTAGGAACTGACACCAGCTCAGACTTGTTCTTTCCTGAGTCTGTGTCTTGGAGAAGTTCAGGAAACTTGTCATTCTACACAAAAACTGTCTCCTAAAATAGATCTATTTACAAATGGGCTCTGCCAGCACCAGGATCTGGCACATCTTGTGATCCCAGAAAAGGAGTAAGACAGGTGAGCTGGTGAGGAGCTGTGACATGTTTTTGGGTTTTCCTTTGGTCCTTGTTTTTTTGGAAAACATGGGGAATTATTAGTGCTTATCATCTAGCTATTCAGTAAATTCCTTATAAAGGAGTGAACACATCCAGGCTCTCAGTCAGTGAAGTAGACAAAGGCGAGACTGCCAGGCAGGTAACAACAGAAAAACGTGTAGAGGGCTGGATTGCTCTGAAGACAAAGATAATATGTCTCTCTTTAGATCAAATATTGGAAAGCAATAAATTACAATTATTTGGAATTATGGAAAATTTAGAATTTATTTACTAATCCCTTTCCTGGTATACATTATTATAATGAATTACATGTTGTAAATGCAGTAATCTTTCTTATCCACATCTCTCAACTTTTTCACATCACTGTGATATGACCATATAAAGTGCTAATTTTCTTTTCCCTTCCAGATAAGTTTGAATATGTAAATTCAAGGGGTTTAAAACAGAGTAAGTCCAAGATTATACAAATAATGCTTCCTTAGCAAATATATCTCTTATTCTTGTGAGTAAATTTACGTATAAAGAACTGCATTATGTCAAACAAATTTTGTCCCATTCCCCCACATTTACATCTGTAGCAGGAGTCCAAGTGCTATGTATTTGCCACATGTATAGCTGTTCAAAAGATAGCTGAGACTTCTGCTTGGCACGGACCCAAGAAGACAAGATACTAAACCCTATTAACAGTGCATCATGACTGTGAATTAAAGAACCCTGTGGAACCATAAACTGTCTAGAAAGAAAATGAGAAAAATAATAAAATTTGATCAGAGGGTTAATATATTTTTATTAGTGCCTGGCAGCAGACTAGTAATAGACCATTTAAACGTGTACAGCAATATAACTGACTTGTGTCAGATGCACGGTGGGGAAAAAATCTGCAGACAGTATAGTATTTATAGCTAATTAAAAAAAACCAAAACCAACTGACTAGAGTTAGGATAGATTCTATCTCTATTTCTCAAGCTGATATTCACCAGAATGTGGAGATTCTCTAAAGGAATCAAAACATTACCAAATGCTTCCAGACTATCAATGACAATAATTACACAGCAAGCGCTGCTGGGAAACTAGAATTCTCACTTTAAAATACCAAAGTATCTAAGAATATCAAAACAAAACTCTCCCCTCACCCCCCCTCCCCCCAACTCTGTCTAAACAAGGTAAAAATAGCTGCTCCACATACAGAAAATTTGCCAAGCTGAATGCTTGAATGCTGCAAGCTAGAGCTATGTCCCTGTCAGTGGCTGCAAAAAGTAGTATTTCAAAGTATGTCTGGCCCATTAGTCAAGAATTTTATAGCAAGTCTCAGAAATAAAATTACTCCTTTTTTCAAAATGGATTTTGAGTATAAAGTATTTTGTAAGTTAGATTTTATATTTCCTCAAACACTTAAGTCCTGAGAAGCCGGATTTTAATGGCTGTATAAAGTCTTGATTTTAAATACTGAAAAGACTGCATTTAAAAAACAAAAGATGTTTAAGAAGTTCCAGGCTCTTTTTCTGGCTTTCCCATTTGTGTTCTGTGACACTAAAAAACTAATATTAATTAATTTTAGCTACTAACACATCTGAGAAGTTTGTGGACGAAGAGTTTGTGAACACAACTGACGATTCTCCAAGCAAATACAAACAAAAAGTCAAAACATTAGCTGAGTATGGAAACATTAACGGTAGGTTTTTGTTGTCCTCCTCCCCCGCCAAAATGGTCTTACTGTTTACTTGTTAAGATGTTTATATGTATTTATACAGAATTTAAAGATAGAAAGGAAAAACATCAAAGAAAAAGGAGAAAATAAACATGGCCTGTTTATCCCTCTTCATTCCTTCCCCTCTCCCCCTCAATCAAGTGCCTTTCCTGTGCTTACCTTGTTCTGATCTTTCAAATCCACCCAACTGGACAAGAACCATCTGCTGCAGCACCACAGCCCACAAGGCCAGGAATAGCATGGAGAACCATAGCATCACTTAGCCCACAGGCTGTTTTCTCACGACTGCTGAAAACATGCCCAAGAGCCAGGTCATACTGCCTTCCATCTCCCACAGAACAGATTGCAATGACTCAGGATCCTTCTGGGTCAGAAGCAGTCCGCTGGGCCAACCTGCCGCTGCTGTACACAGGAACTAATTCACCCCTCTCATGGCCACTCCGCCAAGCCTGTTTTCACATCACTTAAGTGTGTTCCGGCAGACAGCTATGACCAGTAAGTGCCTTTTAGCAGCAGACTGAAGTGAAAATATGGGACAGCCAATGAGAACAGACATGCAACTCATTTTAACACTGGACAGCTCATCTTTGTTAACGTGGGGTTTTTAAAAAATGATATTTAATCATACTACACCAAACTCCAAAAGGGTATCACATAAACATGTTTTCTTTGCATTTCTTGAGGACTTAGAAGAAAATGTGGAGTCCTTGCTGTGTTAAAGCAGTGGTTATTTTAGTGGTTTGATTAATCCATTCTAGGTCAGTAAAGCACGCACACATTTCTGTGAGTCAACTTCACAAACAGACTATAAATATGATACACAGAAGGGGATAAGTCAGAGAGAGAAAATCTTTAAATAATAAAAATTAATAAATTCTGTAGCAGAAGAACTCAGATGGAATAATAACCTATGCTTCCTTTGTGTTTCCTGCTTACTATGTAGCAGAACTTATTTTGGCAATTAAATCATAGTAAGATGTTTATGTACTAAGCCTCCTTTATATTCTTCTCATCCTCTACCTAAACACACAGTCAAAGACGACACAGAAATCAACCAAACTGCGAAGTCATCCAAACAACTCCTCAAATATTTTCAAGATCATTTTCTTGAAAAAGATCCAGGCACCACCTGAAGCCGACAGAGAGACTTTCCTATTGGTATTTTATATGGAAGCAACTGAGACATGAAATCTTCATACAGAAAGACAGCTATAATAAGCAAGTTAAATTGCACTGTCTTTGGTGTTACTCTTCATGTTCTTTACTTAAAAGGTTCACCAGGGTCTCCATCTGACAGTACACTAATGATGGCAGCATCAAAATTGCATTGATATAAACCAGTACCATGATGACCTAATTAGCATCACAAACATTCCATATTTTTCCAAATTAAAAAATTACCAGTATTTCCAATAAAACTTTTGTATTATACTAAACCAAGTTAGAGATACATGAACTGAAGTACAGGGAATGGTGAAATGCGCTGTTTCACTACTTCTAAAATATTTTAAAAGCCAGTATAAAATTCCGGAACACCACAGCAAGGCAGCACAAGCAATCTTATGTCAATACACTATCAGCACTAATGATAGCTCAAGAACCAGAAAGAGGAGACAAGGAAAAAACCAGGGAAACTACTTCCCCAAGCACAGTGGTGTCTGTTAAAGGTCAGAAGCAAGGTGAGTGGAACATCAAGATAAGCAATAAATAAGAGTCTAGGAAGTCACCATGCTCCGTACATCTCCACTGCAAATTGCAAATTACTTTCAGTGATGCATTTTTACCCCTGAAATGAGTTCCAGCAGTTCCAAACACAGGAGTACTTACAAAAACTACTCACAAATTTGCTGGCTGCTGGTCAGAATCTTTTGCTGTTGACAGGTGTTTCCTTAATAGCTCTAAGCAATATAGCAAAGTTGATTTGTAGACTTAAAAAGACTTGAAGCATTGCTAGCTGACCTGAACACAAAGGTCAGGAATATAGGAAAAGTTCTCCATCTGGGACAAGTGAAGAGAAAAGCACAGTGGAGGTCATACCTCAGACAACAGCGCTCTTGTTACAACCCAGAGATCTGTGCTCCTGTAACACTACAAGGTAGACGGCTCTTCAAGGACAGCCACCTTCTCCTTGCAAAGGTAAAAATTCTTTGGTGCTAATGACAACACAAGTTTAATGTCTGTGCTTACAAACCACCTAGATACCATGGGTCACAAAGTAAGAAACTCTTAGGCAATGGGCTGCAAGCCAGAAGGAATCACTACTAATCTGCTTTCTGGAGGCGGTGGTTCATCCTGCTTCACTACTGGAGAATCAGGATGAGACCTTGATTACCCCAGGACTACTGAGGGATGTAGAAAGGGAGAGCACAACAGTGCCAGCAGACCAAAACCAGACAGCTACTGTGCTCCCCAAGCAATTGTTTCTGCCTATTGGCTTTCTCTATCTACAGGCAGGTATCTCTAGTTCTGAGGAGCTTATTTTCTGTTTTGAAGGCCGTGATGCTCCAAAGCAAAGACTCTGAGTCTCAGTAACGACTGTTACTAAATGCTGTGACAATGAAGGAAAAAGATTTTTCATAGAGACTGTGTCCTCCCCTGCTCCCTTTGAGGGCAACTACAAGTTCAACCGCAACCATTCACGTGGGAAGCTCTGCCAGGTTATGCTTGCTTACAAACTGCTCACGCAACAGCAATATGACTTGAGTGAAAAAGCTCCCAACTGAGAATAAAGAGCTCTTAGATGAAAAGAGAGAAATGTCACTCTGAAGAGACTGGGCTTTTTCTGATGGGAATATCCCCATGGAAACACTCCCAAATATCACATGTGAGACCACATCTTTTTTAACTAAGAGTTCAGGAGGCTCATGTAAATTATTTGCAGAAAAATATCCCAGATAAACACAACAAGAATACCAGCTGCGAATGAACAAATCAACTATCTTAAAAAACTGAGCTACAGACATAAAGGCCAACACTTTTTACTTATTCCAAGCTGCAGACATTTCATTGTCTGTCTTGTCAAAGTTCTTAGCATCTGGCACTTTCCAGATTCAAACAAAGTGCCTACTGAGCCTTTGATTGACAATATTTAACACAGAAAAGTTCTCTGAAGTTGGGTATCGAGAAAAGCAAAATGGGAGAACACACTATACGCAACCACTCAAAAATACTAGGTTTCACCGATTTATTGGGCATTCGACAAAAATTCTGCAACAAAGGCACGCAGAGAAGCATTCAGTTACTTTAACCATACACTTCTTTGTGCACTGCCTTGCACATCCTCCTAAACTGATCCTATTCTTTTCTCAAAGGATCACCAACAGAGACCAGGATTAAATAAAACACTAAGCAAAATTCCCATCCTCAGTAAGGCTTTTAAGCACATGTTGAACTTCAAGTATTTAAACTGTCCCATCAGTAGTTAAAGACAATGAAGAACTTTAAAGACCAGAGATGGGACCCGTATCATCCCTAAAAATAAGTCCTTGTTTAAAAGCTTTGCTGAATGAAGGCTTAAACACTAAGAAATATTATTGACAGCCGATAACCAGAAGAATCCTTGCTGGATCTTACTCTTTTCTCTTATCACAGAAGTATCTGCATGTACTTCATCCTGCTTGATGGCTCATTTTTGTCTCTCCACACTCGCTACTGAGCTCTGTGAAGAGTATCTTTCACAAAGACACTACAGAGGAAGCTGCAGATAAAGGTGACATCCAGGAATGTCAAGAGCACAGTATCACGTGACTGATATTAATATTTCACCAATATAGAATGTCAAGAATAATCAGGAATGAACCAAGGCCAGATTTTTTAAATGAGATGCCTACAGCTGGATTCCTAACCCAGATCTGAATGCTAACCTGAGTGCTGGCCAATTTTCAGAGATGAGAACTTGCAAAGCTTAGGGTTTCAGCACTTCAACTTCACTGAAACACTGAGGCGTTTGCTGAAATACCTAAATATAAACTATGTAAGATAAATTTAGGCTAGACTGACTTGTCTTTAAAATTTTGTGGATGAGAAAATTAAAATCTATCACTACTTTATTCCAATGATATAACCGAAGGAAGGCACCCAAAACCACGTGGTGCCTTTCTATCTTATAGCAGTACACAGCCCCAGCACTGCAGATATGTGAAACCAAACTTCAGTAGCTAGAAAGCTACTTTCAAAAGTATTCTATACAGCTAGTTTTCAACATGGAAACAGAAAAAAAAAGTACTGACGTTCTTTGTTGTACATAATTTTGAATAATTTTTTCCTCTCTCAATTGAGGGTTTTTTTGGAGTATGATTGTAAATCATTCAGGCAAAGAAAACATTTCCATAGATGGCCAAACCACCCCACAGCTGAAATGCATCCACACAAAAACTAAAAATAAAACAGAATTATGCATCCAACTAATGTGTTATCTATTACAAAGAGCAAAAAGAATGCAGCTCACACTGAACACAAATCATAGCATGCTGAAAAGGAAGACCACACCATCCTACATGCTACCAACCTATAACATAAGACCAACATTTACAACTAAAAAAAATTATTATACAAGACCAGCTTAGACACAGGTGCGCATGCAGGACTTGAGTCTAACTGGTCACAGCCATTTGCTGTTGATGCAAAAGACTAGCAGAGAAACAGAAACTTACAGAGAGAAATGTGCCTGAAGCGTGGCGCTCTCTCCCACATACCACCAGATCCTATCTCACACACTCCTGGAAGCCACGCACACAGAACCTTAGTACAGGCTCCAAAAAAGCAAACAAACTGTTTCTCAAAATAATTCATTGAACAGTCAGAAGCCAGAGAAGTTATGCCTATGGAAGAGAAAAACTCTTCTCAATTTGGCAATAATGACCACCAAAAATCATCCACCAACAACCATCTGTGCCTGACACAGTATGAGGATGACTGGAGTCAGAGGAAACAGAACCAGGAGGAAAGGGTATATAGAGGTGAGAACATTTCCCCCTTAAAAGCAGTATTAATGTAACTACTGTATGCATGTTCACAGGTGTTTTTCTATACACTTACCTATATATTAAAAAACCCAACCTTACTACTTTACTTTAGGAAGGAGGGCGTTTTTCTCCATACACATCTATCCACATAAAAAGAGCTTCTCGTGGAGCTAAGAGGGAAAATTCTCTCCATCATACAATTCCATTCTTTATTCCTAAATGTCATATTATACATAACACCAGCTTACACATATGTATAGAGGAATAAATGACTTCATATACTGTTGTATCAGAAGACACCTGGAATGTTTGTAATATTCCTAATAAACTGCCAATTTAGGATAGCCCACATATTTCAGCATTTGCTTCATTTCCATCTGCCAAAAATGTAATACGATGACTGTTTGGTGCCTAGCATTATTTCTTGATTCCTATTTGTAACTGGAATTACTAAACCTTTTATTAGGAGAAAATGCACTTTAAAACATAACTTATGCAGAGAAGCAATTTCTTCAGTGTTTTTCACCACATCTGTTTCCTCGTACACAATATGTCACAAATGCAGAAAGCTCACTGGAGGAAAATTAGACCTCTGAAATCAAATACAATCACATCAGACTGATTTGGTTAAATGACACTGCATGTTGTGAATTTTTTTCCCCAGCCAGCATTCTCAGTGTCTATGCTTCCCTCAGTGAAACCATCTACCTACTCATGCATACGGGTCTATTAAACAGCCTGTACTTCCCACACACGAAGTCCAACCAAACTGTGAAACTCAGTGCCCCAGAACGCTATGGATGCCCGAAGTATAAACACATTCACCAACTAATTTGAGAAATCAATGAAAGAAGCATTTTTTTGGATAGAAAGGTTATAATGGAGCCTGCATAGTTCAGAAATCCCTAAAGAGTGCTGGAAACTTGGGGAGGATAATGGGTGAAGCACCACTGTACACCTCACAAGTTCTTATGCTGGTACAATGGGAGTCCCAGCCAACCACAGTCAGAAAAGGGCACTGGGAAAATTGAGCCTTTGATGTGACCCAGTGCTGCAGCTCTTACACTCTTCACGTGAGCAGCATTTCTACTCTTGCAGTTCCAAAATAAAGCTTTTATCTAAAACACCATCTACTCTATGCCATGTTCACTTGTGCAGCATAAATACATCTTTTATATACATATGTGTTTTATATACCAACTGAAACGTTAATGCTAATCAGAGAGATGAACCAACAAGTGAAGCTGAGTACATGAACTTCAGTGTCACTCTGTATACCCATGCTTCACCTCTAGCAACTCTGTATACCTGTGTTGCTCACTACATATATTAACAAAGTACAGGAATACCAACAAGGTGTGGGGAAGATGAAATGAAGATTAATGCAAATTAGTAAGAATGTTAAAAAATTAAGAAAGTTGCTCTAAGTTTTGATCAATTAAAGAAGACTTTAAATATACCCCCAACTACATGTGAAGCTCATTACATTGTCTTGCAAATCAGAATGCCCATATTGTGCCTACATTCATAAAATACGAGCTCTAATCATCTTCCAAAACAAGTAACTATTTAGAATTATTTTTAAAAGCTTACCAATAATCAGAAGTCACCTTTGCCATAACGCAAGTCCATGATGAGATGTTTCCATAAATACAAAAACCCCCAAAAAACCACCCACACTTTTTGAAAACAGGAAGTGATGCTAAAGTATCTGAGAAGATCATCACAAGTCTTTGGATGTGGCAACACATAAAAACTCTGTCTGAGAGCAAAGCAGCCTGGAATATGGGCAATTCCTGTTACTCACCTGCATCAGCCCCCATAAACATGAAAATTCAACTAAAATTTGCTACAAAGTATATCAATATAGATTAAAGTAAACCCTATAAAATCAGATTAAATAACCCAATTATTTCTGAACAAGAAGATTAATGCTGGATGGAGGGATGGGAGTACAGTTTTGATTAACAATAAAATGTAATTCTTTTAAAAAAGCAAAAACTTAACCAAACCAACACCACAGAGCAAATGTTCCTGTGAGGCTACGCTCCTCTCATGTTCTAAAGTAAATAATGACAAACATCAGTGTAACCAAACAGAGCTGGGAATCAGAATTTATGACTTCGGTTTTCAAAAATTTTAAGAGGAAAAATTGGTAAGGCCTGAAAGAATGAAATGGCACTAAAGGTCTGTCTTTTTCTTTTTAAACAAGGGAGCAAACCAACTGCATGATGTCATAAAATGAAAATTAAAGAGAGATTAAAAATTGTTACTGAAAATATTAATCCAGGGAAGCCAACTGCAGATTTCTGCCAACACAAAATCAACTATAAAAATTCCAAAAGGACTGGGAGGCTAAACCATCAAGAAATAGGAAAATCCCGGCAGTTTGTGGGAAAATTGCAAGGTTAAGCCAAAAGAAGCGACAGGGCGATAGGGTGCAGTTCATTTTATGAGTGTTTTTGCAGGGAAGGTGGAAACATCCCACAGGTATAAAACACTAGTGATTAGGCTGCTACATGATTAGTGTGGCAGCTTCTAAGTTTCCATCACGTATCATTCTGCCGTATATTCTTAACGTCACCTTGGTTAAAGACTACAGTAGTATGTGCTTTAACCTTGTACTCTGGATACTTGCCTGTTGGGCTTGACTTTCAGAGGCTTTCTGAGTGCAGGATATTCAGCATAGTGTGAAAGGCCATAAATAGTTTAAACATCACTCAAAGCTACCAAAAGATATCCACAGCTGAGCTACAAACCAAACTCACGCACACAACACATCCTTGGCAGCCGGCAAAATTCAGACCTCCCAAACTCCCAGGTTGTTTTTCCTTTCGCTTTGGGTATATAAAAAAAGGAAAACAACCCAAAATGTTTTAAATTTACAGACTGCTATTGGGTTTCTTAGCAGTCAGCTCTGGGTCATTTATGGGAAGATTATTTTCATATGATGGATAACAGAAGTAAACTGAATTTATGTAGAGTATTAGGTAAGAATACAGACTAAATCTTACATTGTTTTCACCACCAACAAGCTTGGGAATCAACCAGATTATAAACATTAAGGTATAAAAAAAAGCCATGTGATTTTACTTAGGATCTCAGCAAGGCCTAAGTGTGGGCCAAAAGGCTCACTTTGCAGGAGATACCATGGCAACAATGAAGCACAGGATTTCTCACCATGTTCCTTGACTCTAAGTCCCCCAGGTTCTAATTTTTTCCTAGTTTTGATTGGTGCATGGGCATAAAAACTTAAGGAGATTGAAAATCTGTGGCTGATGGCTATGTTCAGGGATAGTGAGGTGGCATGGGGGCAAGGATTGATGGAGCTCTGATATTATTGAATTCTCTGTACGTTAATCTTATGCACTGACAGAAGGAAACAAGAAGTTCCATTAACATTGCAAAATTAAGAGTAACCAGGAATGTATGTCCTTTCTACTGCACAGCAGTGTTTCTACGTCAAACCTAACTCAAAACAAAAAACACACTGACCAAAATATTACTTCAGTGGACATAATTAACTGAGCAAAACTCCTGTTCTTTTCATACAGTCTTAAAATTGATGTTAGGAATCCATCCATTTTCCCTCACATGTTTCCATGCTTTTTAACCCGTTCACATAATTTCCATATGGC
Source organism: Eurypyga helias (assembly GCF_000690775.1). NCBI lineage: Eukaryota > Metazoa > Chordata > Aves > Eurypygiformes > Eurypygidae > Eurypyga > Eurypyga helias. The sequence continues at coordinate 83,178 of NW_010234741.1, forward strand.
TTTTTCAACAGATTACAAGTATTGTGAATTACAAGCATTGTTTCCCTCCAGAATGACTTTTCCAAGTCACACCATGAAGAGATACCCGCACAAAACAAGATCCTATTTTACTACTACATACTTTATTCAATTAAAAAGCTTAGTTAGGAACTGTTAGAAATTATCACCTTGATTTTTCAGAAGCACCCTTCAGGATATGGAATTAGTGAGTACTCTGTATTGTCAAAGACTGGTTATTAGTTCTGTAAATCTAACACTTGCTGTGCCACTGTGAAGTGTTTTGGATGACTTAATTTTGCTTGCCTGCCTTATTCCAGCAAAGGAAACGAGAAACTCTATTTCCCTGCCTGTAACATGCAGATAGCACATATTTTGACCTACCTTTCAGAAACAGGAATTACTTATCTTCATCAAATTATTTGAAAACTCGAAGCCTTATAAACACACTTGTTATTAGAACTTGTGAAGAACATGAACACCCTTGCTGAAACTGGTATAATAAAAACCCTAAATGCATAATCTTCAGCTAAACGGAACAGCTTTTCACGTACTGGAAGGAGACAGTGGCATGTTTCAGCAATGCTCTTTCTAAAGCCTTTGTACCACCATGAAACATATGGCTCAGAATCAACGCAATGAGATCAGACTGAAGTTCATGGAGTTACACAGTGATCTCATTTATCTTTGTTTTTGGAAAGCAAGGTTAGGTAAGCTATATTTTCACATTAACATCTGCAGAGCATTCCAAAATCCTGGCATGGCCAATGACATGTCAGTTCCAGGTCCTGTGATTTATCCTTCTCCAGCACACATAAATTAGTGTGTGTAGATGGAATCCTTTCACTTCAACTAAAGTATATAATGTAAAATAATTTTAGCTGACAGATCTTTTTCTTCACCTGTTTTTAAAAATTAATTTACAAGTCATTATGATTTTATTCAGCATTAAACCCATATATACATATATATATCTCTCCACAGACATTCTCCACTCGTCTGTTTGGCAGATATTAAGACAGGAAACAGCTGAATAGGAACCACAGTGCGTTTGCTTATTACATCTCTGCGTTCAACAGGCAAACCTATATCTAATAATACATACTGAATGTGAATAGAATGCTGCATGTGTAGATGCTGGGTTTGAGCACAAAGCACGTAGGCTTTACTGAAGCTCACAGTTATGTGCTTTCATTCCTCAGTTCCTTCTATATATGGGTAGGACCTGACCTTTCCTTTTGACTGGCCAGCACTGTTCGTCTGGTCAAATAATATCACTGCAGCCTTTTGAATAGTTGAAACTATAGTTGAAACTAATCCTAAGTAACTTGCAATGACTTTTGTTCAATTATATTCTTAAGGCAATGAGTTTAATATTCAAACTGGGAAGAACAAAAGTTTGAAAAAACACATTTGTCAGAAACTGAACTTTAGCATGGTGTTCCACGCAACCCTGGGAAATAAGAGGCAGCATATTATTCCACCATATTTCCCAGCAGAGTTAAACATCAAAATACCTTCCCCTGCAGTTTATACAAAGGCCAGACACAGAGACAAATGCACAAAGTATGACATTAGCCATACTGGAGCTATTAATGGAATAAATGCAGCAGTCAAAGACCCTCTGAAGATAAAAGCATCACTCTCTCCCGTCTCTGGAACTTTGCCCAATTCACAGTCATATTTTCATATTTGTCAGCTTTTTTTTTTTCCTGTAATCAAAGGGTTTCCTTCATAACAGTAAATAAAAATTAAGTGTTTCTTCTGTGCTTCAAAGTAAAATGGTTTCAGTAATGATGCACACAGTACAGTGTGCATCTTTCCAAGGAAAGATTTACTGCTTCAATTTCAATTTAAAAATTTGTATTGCTTCAGGGTTAAAAACACTGGAACATGTAATCACACAGAAATCAATTTCTTACAAGCAAATTGGTTGCTTTTTCTAGTATCTAGCTCTATGTTTGAGAAGGGTCATATTTACTAATGTATAGTCAAAGAAAGAGGTTTTATATCGTAAACATATGTGGCGTAAATCTAAGTCTTGCATAATCAACAGTAAAATAATGTTGAAAACTTCAACTTAAAATGTTAACTAGACTTGGCCTTAAATTCCTTTCTGCAGGAAAAGCAACTGAGCTAGAAAGGACAGTTATGTCAATCATTGATTTGACAGACTGGCAGTTACGTCAGTTGTGACAATTTCTCGTCTTACAGACAATCCATAGAGTTTCTGTAGAAATCTCAGCTATTATTGTTTGAACTAGAACCAAATTTTAAGCCAGATATCTGGTCTAGTTTTAAAAACTGCAGAAGCTTTGACACAGGAACAAGTCAGTGCAGAACAAAGAGTTACTGTATTAGAGCATCATGCTGATAATTCGTGCATTTACCCTCGCCTGTGACAGATTCAAGATAGTTTACATCCTCTGAGAACTAAGATCATTCAAATTACTTTATGTTTGATGAAGGCTGAGTGGGCATGGACTATGACCATGAATGAGTTGACATGGAGCAACTTTGTATTCCATTGCAACCATTGGATTTCCCCCACCCCAAGCACTTACTGGAGCATGGGAAATTCTTTCTGTATCTAATTCCCTCTCCATCACATTGAAAATTCCCTTCCATTCAGAATCTTCCATGTATTTACTTGCAGATGACAGTACAGTAATTTCTGAATGTTTTATTTGATTAAGAGACATAGTTTCTTATCTTAACTAATAGCAAGGGATTTTGCTGTATTTCAACCCAGATACTCCAACACTTGACTCTAAAAAGCTGGCTCAAGATCTCTTAGAAGTGGGGACAAAAATGACTAGAAAGTACTCGGACCTATGAAAAAAATGCTTTCTTCAGCTGCATTAGGAATGGCAGTTACAATCTTTGGTATTCAAAGCAAGCCTTGCTGTCATCACTGTCCAAGGAAGTCTGCTGTCTTAAGGCAAAGCTGAGGCATCAGAGAGAAGATAGAAATGTCGATGTTAGAAACCTCATCTCACTTAGTGCCATGTTTCATCTTATTGTAATCGTACATTAAGTGAAATAATATGCTTAAGTGGTGTTCTTCATTTTCTTACTAACCCCTCTGTTAAAAGGAATAAAAAAAAAAAAAAGTGTTGCTGGCATATAGTAGACCTTCAAATCTCTCTTGGATTCCTTTTCCACATACTGCAACAGTGAGCTATTTTCCATCCTCCCACTCTCACCCAGAAGCAATGTCTGCTTGTCACTTAGATAGCTGCTCATGAGAGATATAAGTAGTAACAAGTTGTTGATTTCAATATTTAATTTATTGCCAAGAGTAGAAGCAATAAGCAAAATTCTATTTGACTACGAGCAGTCAGCAGATTAAATACCACCACAAACAAGCCTGTACCCTTTAAGTGTAACTTAACCACACCTTATAGTTCTCCTGTTTTACGCCACAAGCCTTTACATAATGAATGTCTAATGAAGGTGCAATTTCTCTGCACTGGTCTGGATATATAGATCACTTGACATAACACAGTTGAACTGCTTCTTGTTTGCTACACCTACAATTCTTTTTACAATAATAAAATTTGGAGTACACTTGGTGACACACTGTGACTGAGCCCACGCAAGCTGGCACACAGGTATACTTTTCTATAGCACACACCTTTTTTTGGGCCTGTCGTCTGAGTCTCAGTTAGAAGGGTAAAAGAACTTTCCAGATCTCAGAAGACTTGCAGAACACACCCAGGTGTGTGGATGCAGGACGTGAAGAGTACATATTATGGATTTTGAAAGGATTTACCTACTGTTACACACCTCTATCAATGCCAGAGCTCCTGTGAGGGAAGTGCAATGTCAACTATCCTCATAAGCTGGAACTATTTATAGCTACAAACTATTATTTCTTTGTAATTTCTTTCAAAGTCATGTGTGTCTCAGCTCTAACACAGCATAAGTCTACATTTTCAAACGGTGCACTTTTTCATGTCTTCCAAAAGTTGTGTCAGGTAATACACATTATTTTTGATCTGAACTCAAGTGACATTCCTTTGAATGTTCAGACACTTCTTGTTAGGTGTGTCTTCCAATACTAATTCTACATTTTAGTAATAAGCATGAACCTCCTGAGCTAAGGTTCCGTTCAACCACAACGCTCTCTCTGCAGTTCACAACAATGCATTAACTAAGAACTGTTTTTTACAATTACCTGGACTAAAGCTAAGATCTTTATCTGGAAAGAAAATGTATGACAAGTCACGAATATGAGCAAATATGTATGAAAAGTTTTTGATCTGCAGAAATTTTCTGCAGATCCAGTATGTGGGCAGATTCAGCATTGCTAATGTCATGCAACTCTCAGTGTGACTGCAGGGGAAAAAAAAACCACTGAGGTCCACAAAATGTCTACAAGTTCTTCTAATTCCAGCAATAAACTACGTCAGATAAGAATAGGGGCAATGAGAAAACTGAAGTGCAGTATTGATGGAACATTGCCAGTCGCTGCTCTCCTTTAAACGGAGATCTTTTGTTTGAGCTCCCCTGTTGCTCACTGCTAGAATAAACCGCCTAGACAAGTTCCAAGCCTTCAGGTGTTCCACAGGCCAAAGTCAATATTTTAAATACCACTCCAAGCACACCAACAGCATTATTATGATTTTATCATGAGTCTCAGGATACTTGCTGATTTTTTTTTTTCCACACCCCAGTTTTCAGAGTTATGCAATGACAAGAAAAACTCACCTGTTGTATTAAATGGAAAGAGTTGATGGAGTTAGAGCCACCTAAATAAGCAGGCTACCATGTTCCTGACCAACTTTGGGTTATGAAGGTGCATTAAAATACAGTTCAATACAATGCATCTTGCAAATACCTAATCAGAAGGAGACAAAAGAACTCAGCACTAAACAGTGTTCTACTCTCAGTCTCCTACAAAAATACAGATGGAAAAATGTTTTTTGGCCATTGATGCTACTTGATCATTGCCAACAGCTAGGAATCTAGCAGGATTCATAGCTCATGAATACTTCACCAATTTTTCTGGTAGTTTTCCTTAAACTAGAACCAGTATTTTCTTTCTTTTCTTTTGATCGAGCTTCTGCCAGCCAACTTACTTTTGCGCATCAACCAGTCCTCCAAAATACAGTGACAGACTGCTCAGACCATCTTAAATGAAAAAAGCTTGTGTTGATAGGATTATGACAGCAACAAGCCTGTAGCTCTCTATCCCTGTTGGATTTCGATGCCAGGAGAGTTCCCCCAAGAGAAAAACTTTTTCTAACTCCCTGGGGGAATGTTTTGCAGGAAAGGAACATTTGAAATCAGATTTGTCCATTGAATCAACAGTATTAAAAGTCTGTTCAAACTCTGTAAGAAACACGACGTACAGCAAAGCCAAGTAACTTTACTTTATAAATCATATAGTTTTCATTTCCTGAATTCATAACCACAGTGATGCAATAATGGAAACTTTTGTATGTTTATAAGTTTGATGACCCATAATCGTTCCCTACAGTAAGCACTAGTAATTTCTGACCATTCAAGTAATTGTTATATTCTATTGCTATGGTTTGCTTAACACTGTAAGCTGGTTTTCTATTTAACAAATCGCATTACACTGGGAACAAGTTTTCTTACCTTAGCCAACGGTATTGGCTGAGATTAAATTCTAACATTCTTTTTGGAAGTCAAAATAAACATCCACTCAGTTTTTCTTTGTTTGCCACCTGAACATCTTAAGCAGACTGGCCTTCTCATAAATTCATGTTGGTTGTCCCTAACTAACTTTTTTCTTTCTGAAATGTTTGAATTACACCTGGTTGGATCCCCCCACCCCTTTTAAACTCCCTTTCTTCTAACATTAATCCCCAATTGTTATATTTCATTTAAATGATAACCCCACATTATATTTTAAAGTAAACTTACAATTAAAATATACTGTTCAGATTTACAACAAAAGTCATTGATGTGGCAAATTTTGACGGGAAAAATGAAGATACCCTTTATAAAACTCTATATACAAAGTACTGTATGATAGGATCAGATCTTAAGACACTGCCACATCAGATCAAGAAAGCTAGTATGTAAGGGTCTAGAAAATTCAGAGGTATTGCTTTAGGATATTATTTTGTAATCCCTCACTTCTTAAGTTATTCTCAGGCCAGTATTCTTGTTCTGGTTAGAGGTAGAAGTTAATTTGCTGTCTCAGCTTCTGCCATAGATGCCTCACCTATATAATGAGCAAAACTGCTGAAAAGGTATCCCCCAGATTTTCTCAAAGAGAGTTTCCTCTGAGGGGAAAAAAAAAATGGTGCTTTAGTAGAATAATACACAAAGTAGCTGTGCAAGGTTGGATTCTACTCGGCACACTGCTAATATTCACGCGTCTGCTTCACACCTTCAATGTAGTAGCTGCTTTCCAGACACTTGAGATGGGCAGCCTGTTATCTTTCAGACGGCTGATCAAACTAGATGTGCCATTTAAGCAAAATAACCACAAAATAGCTTGCTGGAAGTAACAACCACTCTGTGAGGTTCAACGGATAACACACAATGAAGAAATTCTGTCTATACAATCTGCTTCATCCATTTCTTTTCATAACTGACTTTAATCTTTGCATCCTATGTCTCATAATTTGTGTAATTGGCTGAAGTCTAGAATGGCCTCCAGCTGTCTAGACCATTGAAATAAGAACGCAATTCTGCACTAGCTCAAAGTACACTGCCCCACTTCTTGCTCTCAGAGATTTACGTGAGCAGTTATTCACACCGCTTTCCAGTCTGTCTATGTAAGGTACTTCCCGTTCTACTTGTTTTAATTGCCTACCTTTTATTCTATCCAAGAATTACCTGACTACCAGTGTATTTACCATAAATATACATGTTTTGCCAACAATGAAGATTTTTCTTGGTGTGGATCTTCCACCATTCTGTTTTTATTCACTTACAAGGTATATTTTATGTCCTTCCATAATATTAATTACATTACTGTGTACATTCGCTCCAGTACAATGAAACGTCTGCATCTTTCTTTCTCTATTCCTCTCCTGCATCATAGTTTTTCTTTGTTATGCATGCATGACTCCAGGGTATAAGAGTAGAAAATTCCTGCATGTTTCACCTTAACTTTCCCAACCTCTGCTGGAAACATGTTAAGTTTATTTTCTAGAGTCAGATCTCTGTAGCCCGTAAGAAAATATTCATTTAACCTAGATGTCTAAGAACCTGATGATTTTCTAACACTCACAGTCATAGATTTTGACTTCTTTAACCAAAATACAACTTATCATAGCTCCTAAATACTGTAAAGCATTTTTCTACTTTCTAATATAGAAGATATACTTGTGGGTTGGGGTGTATGACCCAGCATTCTCACGGTTTCATTTCACAGTTTACATCAACCAATAGTTATTCCAAAATGTCAGTCCCTGAACACTTAAAAAAGTTTCTGTGATAAGCATCTAAGGCAAATTAGTCGTCTCTCTCTCTCTCTCTCTCTTTAGCAGAAGATCGACTTGGTGCACTAAGAAACTTCATCTGTCCGACTCTATCTATGCAACTTGGCTGAGGAAACATGTCTCCAATATATTAAACCTCCAGGTTTCATGAAAACGAACAAATGTGCAGAGGACTGTAATCCCATTAATGGACCCACTCTCTAAAAGAATGCTGCCCAGATCCAAACCTCATTAGAAATTAGAGAATCCACAGAGGGATGTAACGGCGTACACACTTTAACTACAGAAAAAACCCACATAATCCTGAGATCAACTCTAAGACTCAAGTCCATTAGAAGTCTGTACCTTATAAAACATTTCCTTCCAAGGTTTTTCTCATCTTCTCATTTTTAATGTAGCATCTGCAGATTGCTCATCTCCCTTCCTGTTCCCATGTTTAGTCTGCATATGTATACTGCTTAATAATTCGAAAGTTTATTTTCTTGTATATCCATGAATGAAGCCAGCCTTCTGTATGTCTCTCCTTCCATTACTAAGCAGTAAAACCTCAATCAATTTTTTAGTAAGTTTTCCTTGTTTTTTTATCTTTTAATGGTATCTGCCAGATCTATTTATATCCCTTTTCCTCAAAAAGTCCCACAGGTTAGGACTTCTGTTTTATCTATATTTTCATACTTCCCAGTTATGTTCACCAGATTTAAAATATATCTTTACATGTCTCAGAAAGCCAATTCTATTTTCTTCCAGACTATTCTTTCTATTTGAGTCTTCCCACTCTTCTGTTACCTCCATATATTGTCAACATCTTGCACAGCATGTAAGGGGATCACTCGCTTTCATGGCATTGTTATTGCTACTTACTTAACAGTACAATCCTACTACATGTTAATTGTGCAATCCTCCCCCCTTCAGTTTTAGTCATCTCTTTCTTGGGCCTCTGCATACATATTTCCTCTTTATATTTTACATGTACTCCTGACTAATTTTTTCAGCTAAAAAATTTCTACACTACTAGTAAATAAAACTAAAAAGTCCTGTCTCAGGTTTGTTCAGGAAAAAAGAAGTTAAAGTTTAGTCCAATACTGTATCCAGATATAAATTATTCTAGTGAGGTGAACAGGGTGGAGAGACCATTTTTAACAGAAATAGTGACTCCAAACATCCTGGCCTCAGTAATTAAGATGAAGGTGTAAATCTAAAACATTCTAGAACAAGATCAACCAAAACGCCTATGAAAAGCTAGATAAATTATACTTGATCATTAATAACATCTGAGCATCTGTAGGAAAATTTCCAGAAGTTTGACTCTTCCTTTCAGAGTGTCAGTCTTTCAGCATAATCAGTTAAAAAAATAAGTAAATAAAAATAATATTAAGTAAAAAAGCAAAATCCCTCCAACTGACACAGAGGCGATAGGGGACGATGCAGTGGCATCCAGGAATCTAAGTCCCTACCTTTGTATAAAAGCATCACACTTGTTCAGATTTTAGAAAAATGAAAAGGTATTTGAACTGTAAATAATCCAAAGGAGAAGAAAAACTGGGAAGAACTTCAAAATCTGACCATGGCAGTATTGGTAAAGTAGTCAATAAAATATGGACTACTAAACTCAATGTAATTTACTATGTTTTTGTGATAATTAGGAATACTGAAATAGAAGTGTAAGTAACAGTCAGCCACAATATTTATCTCAGACTGTAATGAATTATCATTTAAATGAAAACACTGCCAGAGAGAAGACATACCACTGTATCCCATTAAAAAAGCAAGCCTATATTCAATAGTGATTCTGCTCATGGTATTTGGTGCGCTCATTATGTCTGTAATAGTACAGTCCTTCCCAACAACAGTACCTTGCAATGGAAGAGTAGGGCTTTTAAAGCTTAAGTCTCAAAGTGAAGCTCTAAAAGTACTCCTAATTCATGTCTAAACATTAAACCTTTTACGACGTGAGAAACACAAAATGGGATAGATTTATCTGGTTTACTTAAGTGAGCAAGAAGTACAAAATGTAAGATCTGTAGTCTGCAGCCCTACTGAAGGTACTTAAACAAAAATGGAGAAAGGAGGCCTGCATTTTAAGATCACAGTTGGCGATGAGATATGAATTTCCCAAGGTTTCATGGGAATCAACTGGGAACAGAGTAAAGGAAGCTGGAGAAACTAGTTAGCATACACAAGAGTGCTCACACACTGAAAGGGCTTGCCTGCCTGTAATATCAAATCAAAAGCAGTTTCAGGACATAAAACACTGTTGGCGTACAAGTCCTTGTAGCTCTGAGTATTACTACCACACTTTGAATTTCCTTTAAATTAGGGACTGACTCCCAGTGGATGTTTTTCAAGATTCAAAGCTTTATTTAGTTTTGATAATGTTCATATATTTTTTAAGACATCCCTACCACTCAGGAAAAACTGCCAAGTATACTAGTAAGTACATCATCTGGGCTGTCTACCATATGGAAATACAAATCAAATCTAAATGGATAGCTGACTTTTCTCCAGACGCTTTTGGAGTCAGTCCTGAATGGTAACTAACTCTTCGTTATTATGATGTTGAATAGAAGGGACGTAAGTAAATCAGAAAGAAATAAAAATTATACCACCAAGCCAAGCACCAACAGAAAAGATAAATGGTACAGAATCATGCATGTTCTTGGTACCACACCCCCATATTTTGTTTTTACATTCAATGGGCATTTTCCAACTTAACAACCTGGCAATAGCTTTAGACCTTTGTAGGCTTTACGTAAGCTACTAGACACTTGGACCCAAACACCACCTGCTCAAGCCAATTTCTGTTGAAAGCCACAGTATAAACCAGAAAACAGTTTCCAAATATCAGATTGGAAGAAAATGACCTGCAGTAATTATTGGTAGAGTTCCTTTAGTACAGCTCAAGATAATTCATTTCTATCAGTTTTGTTGTTTTTGAAGACCTGATAGTAGTTAGAAAAACAGAATGATGCATTTATGAACAGAAAGAACATAATCATCACTCTTCAGTCTTTAAGGGGGACTGTTTGGCCAAATCGCTTTCTATGGCTCTCAGGTGGACATGAAAAGTAGAGAATAACCCTTTACCTGTTAATACCATATCCTGATTGGAAAACATGCATGCCACAGTAACTTGAGTTGGTGGGCGTAGATTTTTTTCTACAGACAGATAATGCCTATGGCCATCATGAGAAGCTGGCATTTAGTTTTAAATCCTAAATTCTATGACATATGTTTTTATTTTGAGTTTTTCCCCCTCCCTGATTCAAAGCACTGGCAACAGAAATCGCATCAACAGATTTTTGGCATAGCCATGACAGATCCCACATTACAATGAGGAAAAAAAAAAAACAACCCAACCCAAGTGTGTGCAACATTTTCTCCTTGAGACCAGTCAAAGTCCAGTGTATTAAAATATGACATGTCAGGATTGTGATATTACTGAACTGAATACATAAAAATCCCAAAGTGTTGACGTCAATTAAGACTGCAGCCTGTGGATTTAAGGTTGAGAGAGATCATTAGATCACCTGATTCAACAATCTGCATGGCACACAGGAGGCATTTTATCTAATCACTACCATGACTTGCAACTGGTAACTCGTGGACCCCATTCACGAAGGATTCAAAAAAACGGACCTGAAGGATACATGAAACACCCCTGTTTCTCAAAGATACAGTCAGATACTGTCCAAAAGCAAGTGTTAGGCATGGGAAGGCTGAAGAGAAACTGCAGGGAGAATGGAAGCAAAGCAATTTAGCATACTTACACTAATGTTAGCATCTCAAGTCAGCTTATAGTACAAACACACAGAAAGCTATATTTTAGGTTGTCACGGTAACAAGCACCAGATTAGAAGATCTTCACCAGATTTAGTTTTTTGTTTGAAAGAAAAAAAAAATTATGACTGTCACAAATTCATTGGTGTATTCTCTACGTCATATAAACAGAAATCCAGGTCAAAAAACACATTTAAGTGTATGTATATGAATAACCGTACCTTTACACAAAGTCCTTCGTCTGACTCAAAAAAAAAAAAAAAGAGCTGTTTAGTTTCACAAACAAACTGCTGTTGTAGCACAAGTGTAGAAGGGGGAAGATGAGCATGCAGGGGCTTCTTTCAGCGCACACACATCAACTAGAACACCTCCTGAGAGCTGTAAGGAAAGCGGACTAGGACAAAATGCGTATCTGAGAAAAGTGTTCTGCGTGTAGAAGGCTCCTCCTAATTAGCTGAAACGATGGCTTTGGCCAGCAGCAAACTGCTGACTACAAGCACCTCACTAAAAGAAGAAGAAAAGGTGCTAAGGCCAATCTCCTCTGCTGAGCATAGAATTGTTTCCCGGCCGCATTTCTCAAGCTCGTGGAGGTGCACGGCTTTTTAGCTCATCTGATCACACGATCACCCCAGGAGCTAAATACCAGGTACGCTTCCAGGGTCACAACACTAAAACCAGAACGGTAACTGTCACACCACCCCAACTTACAGATTTAAAACATCAAGAAAAAAAAAATAGCAAACCTGGTTAAGTTTTAGCTTCTTTAGAATATCACAAAATAAATTCTTAAGCCTTTATAACACTCTCCAGGCAATCCTGAAGCCTTTTCAGATCCCATCAGGAGACATGACATCACCTAAGCGTGTTCATACTGCGCCAGCCAATGTGGCAATGCCCACAGACTCTAAAATCCTTCAGAAATGGGATATTTTGTGAAAAAAATACCCAAACCCAAAGCCCATAATCCACCTATCTTCACATCAAGAAACTCAAAATTCGTGGAACGCCCCATTTCCTAATCAGGATGGAAAGCAGCAATGTTGATAGTCAGGCAGTATTTTAACCTCAAGACTGAAGCTCAGAGCTTATCAAAGTGCTGTAGTAACACTTTTGCCAGTTCTGCAGCTTGAAATTCTTCATATCTCTGTCAGTTCGGCACATGTTTTTGCCTTCTTTCATATAGTTTAAAAAAGAAGCACTACCATAAAAGGACAGATAAAAGAAATAAAAGTTGCAAAAGAAACACAGGTTGACTGGAGGACAGGTAATCATATTTACAAGTAAGACTGATAATCAGATTTTAAGAGTGCTGACTAACACATAGTTAAATACCTCTCGTTTATTTGCATATTTCAGTGCTACTTTACATCTAGTAAGCGTAAGAAACTTAAGTAAGCACGCAGACAAGTTAAGTAGATACACAAATGAATATCCATGCTATGGCAAGATCAGTTCAGGGGTGTAGGAAGTAGGTGAATAAGCATAACTGTATTTTCAGCATGTCTGATCAAGTGTCTATCATGATAAAAGGACATAAAGACCCCCTTACTTTGACAAAATGAATGCTGCAAAATGATAATTAGTAATAATGAACTCTTCTGAGCAACTTTACACTCAAGGCTAAAGGACAAGACTGAAAACTTACTTTCAACACTGTATTATTAAACCTTAAAAAAAAAAAAAAAAACAAAAAAAACCACGCAAACCAAACAGTAATTACATAATATCAGCAATATTTGTACCAGCTGTACCTGCAAGTATTATCCTGATTAGAAAGTAATTCTAGAAATAGCTGAATGGCTCCTTCTTTCTATACCATGCTCTTTAGATCAGATTTGCTCCATTTACATTTATGGGCTGATACTCCAACAATTCATTTTGGATGGTCTATCATGAAACACTAGCCCACTGAACCTAAAAATTCAGTATGAGCATTACTATCAAAGGAGCAGTGGTAACTTTAATTCAAAAGGTAAAAGAGGAGACATGAAGTTTAAGGTACCAGTAATTCAAACTCAGGCTGGGATTGGACATCTTAAGTACCATCTTTTCTTGCTGTCTGTCTGTCGGAGAACTTGCACCTAAGATCCTTTTTGTGTCAACTGACTGACCTTTGGTAACACAAATGTCAAAATGCAAGCCAGGTTTCTGTTGACACTGTAAAGTTAACAGGAAAAGCAATCGAAGAAAAAATGAGTATTTTAATACAAGGGCAAGCAGATGCAACACTGAGTACATACGAGGAATAGATCTGTTGAGTAAGGTGACAATTTTACATAGTCACTTTTCAAAGTAGAACTACATTTTAAGGGCTTTTGCATATGTTTTACCTAGAGACCTCTGTGATGAAGTGCCAATATCAACTTCCCTTTCTCTTTAGTTGCCAATTTTATTTGATTTCTTTCTTCAGATATATGCCAACCAGTTTCAACTTGTTTAACAACATTTTTTTAAAATCAGCTGCCTTGCTGGAATGTTGAACTGATGCATCTGTGGGTGTGCTTATAATATATGCAGAAATACATTAAAGCCATATAAAGGGTCTGGTTTAAGCCTATAAAGCAAAGAAAATATGCATTAAGGCAAAATACTGGAGCAGACACCTATTTACATATCATAATACCTTACAAAAACAACTGCCTAACTTGCATAGAAAGGGTTAAGTGGAAGCGCTCTGTTCATTTAATACAGCTGTGGTTTTTATGGTTGAACTGCAAAGCTAAAGAATAATATGGCTTGTGATATTCCGTTAATGAAAGGATTTATATTTGCAAAATATTTCATCCTCAAATACCATAATATGTAATCAAATCTTGTAATGCAACATATTTGATGATTACATGTATTTGGTTGTGTACTAAAGTGAGGTTCTTTCCATACAGATTATTTAATACAATGTTGATGACATGAGCATAATCCAGCAAAACAATAAGACCAGGATGTCAGATTTGGATATACTATGAAAGGAACCAAAGTAGCATCCTGGTCTGGAGAAGCATTGAGGTTTCCTAACGAAGGCAGCTTCAGGCACAAAAGCTGGACTGTGTCAGGCTCAGTTGTCATAAGTAGCGATTAGAAACCCCTTAGGAAATTTCAGTTGTGTTATCTCACCTACATGTTACATTATGACTGAAAAAGCTACGGGATGAGAATAGACCCTCACATAAACCTAATGACAGAGACCATTCCCCAACAGCACACACCTCCACCAAGCACTGGTGAGCACTCTAACCGTAAATCCTTGTACTTAGGAGATACTTTGTAGCTCCCACAGAGAAAAATCACGGATTTTGATAAAACATTAAACAACAAATACTAAGGTGTTCCTTCTGAAAGCCTTTCATGCTTAATTGGATTTATTTTTTTTAACTGATAAAATACCAAATTCTTTTTGTTCTTACCAGGAGAGACTGAGAAAGAAGAGTTAATGGGAAGTTTTTTGGAAAACTTGCAAGATTCTCTCTTCAGGCTGAGAGAGTTGGAATTGTTCAGCCTGGAGAATAGGAGGCTCTGGGGAGACCTTATTGCAGCCTTCCAGTACCTGAAGGGGCTACAAGGAAGCTGAGGGGGAATGTTTTACAAGGATGCCCCATCCCTGGAAGTGTTCAAGGCCAGGCTGGATGAGGCTTTGAGCAACCTGGTCTAGTGGAAGGTGTCCCTGCCCATGGCAGGGGGGTTGGATCTAGATGGTCTTTAAGGTCCCTTCCAACCCAAACCCTTCTGTGATTCTATGATTCTATGATTTTAGAGCTCTAATAGTAACCTTGGGACAAACTGGATGATCAGCATCACTCTGATAAAGAGCAGCTATTTGTGTAAGACCTATCTTATGTTTGGGGGTGATGTGTAGCCCGCTAGCGTAGTAACAAGCCGATTTCCAAAAATAAGTGGAAACACACTGAGGGGTTTTTTTCCTCTTCGGATAAAGAGAACTGTTCAGAAGGAACATATTCTTCTCCAGGTCTCTTTGTGCCACATCTCTACCATCTGAATATTTTCACTACTTCTGAAGCATGTTTGATTTCTACACTCTTCTCCAATGTATCTTCTGCAGCAGCTGTCTGAAAGAACCAATGCAAATCCTTTTGTTGCTTTAAGCGAATTGCCCTAGTTTTCACAGGAAAAGTGAACAAAAAAACCACCCACAACACCTGCCCGGTCTTGACTTTTGGACAATCACCACTGATTTCACCTACCTGAAATGTTTAATGATTTTCTGAGGGCAGGGAGAGCAGGAGGGTCCTGCTTTTTTTAATCACTGCTTGATTATTCCATTATGTGAAAGGAATTAATCTATTTAAATTAAACTCTTCTGGTAAGTAGAAGGTGTCTTGCATCAAAGACATTTTAAGAGCCCTCCAACTCAGTAATTCTGCTTGCCTCTGCCTGCCTCACTAAAAAAGTGAATTTATGGGGAAATAAATGATGTTTAAACTTGTCTAAACCGGACTGAAGACACATGGACAAAAGAAAATGGTAGTCTGCAGAATTTCTTTTCTTTCTTTCTTTTTTTCTTTTTTTCTTTTTCTTTTTGGTTGTTTGTCTTTTCCTGTCAGTCACTCAACGGTGGATCCAAAAAGTAGTAACCTGAGATTTTACTCATGCAGTACTTCAGCAGAAGTTCCTGCCACACAGAGTTCATAGGAAGGTCTCAGGGGATGTAAACCAACCAGTAGTTGGCCCAGATTGGCCCTTCATGTTTACATACCTTCCTTTTTGTAAAAAATAGAAGGTTCCCTCAGACAGGCTGTAGTGATTGCAGACACTGACCTAGCAATTTGAAAAGATAATGTGCCAACAAATGAAGTGTTAGTCATAGGAAGTTGACTGTGCTCATCTGTTAGGGTTGTAAGACTCTAATAATGGACTATTATTTTTAAACACCTGAATCCTCGAAAAATCATAGCATAGCTTAAAAATAAGATAAATTCCTGCAATATTACACACCCATTCAGATTCCATGTATGCTTTGACATCACATGTCTTTATCGATCCAAGGTTGATTTCTTACAGGTCTGTTTATAGGGCTTTGGTGAAGTTTGGCAGCGTCTGATGACTGTGGCTGCATAAGTCCCTGCTTTGGCTTGGTGGATCTTGTACCCACCGTCAGGAACAATTAACTCACCAGGCACTCTCCCACCAGCATGCTCCCCAGAGAGGGATTCGCAAATGCCCTTTAACGACTCAACAAACACCAGATCCCCAAGATCATCTTCGTAGGCTGACAGTAGTTAACTGTCATGATTTTTGCCTGATATTTGAAATTTTCATGCCAACTTAACCGCTGAATCTCAGTTACATGAGCACAATGTTTTCTGCATCCTTCCAGTGCACATGGGCACACACCCATCTGACCTAAAGGTACTCAAAGCACTTTGTCATCACAGTTACAATCTATAATTTAATTTAAATGAATTGCAAAGCTTCACAGAGACGCCCACTCTCTTCTAATAGACAGCAGACCAACACTAAAATGGTTTTCGTTCAGTCAGATGTATTCACACAGGTATTAGATGATAACACTGCCATTTCACAAAATAATCTTCCTTTATGTTAGTTTATTGTAATTTGATAAAAAAATACTTCACCATTCCAATACAAGACTTAATCCTCTGATAAATATTCTTCTGTACTGCGTCCAGCTGTGGAGCCCTCAATATCAGAAGGATATTGACCACTTGGAGCGAGTCCAGAGGAGGCCACGAAGATGATCAGAGGGCTGGAGCACCTCTCCTATGACGAAAGGCTGCGAGAACTGGGCTTGTTCAGCCTGGAGAAGAGGAGGCTCCGAGGAGACCTCATTGCAGCTTTCCCGTATCTGAAGGGAGCCTACAAGGGTACTGGGAGAGGACTTTTTACAAGAGCCGGTAGTGATAGGACAAGGGGTAATGGGTATAAATTGAAATCAGGGAGGTTTAGATTAGATATCAGGAAGAAATTCTTCCTGGAGAGGGTGGTGAGGCACTGGAACAGGTTGCCCAGAGCAGCTGTGGATGCCCCATCCCTGGATGTCTTCAAGGCCAGGCTGGATGTGGCTCTGAGCAACCTGGTCTAGTGGAAGGTGTCCCTGCCCGTGGCAGGGGGGTTGGAACTAGATGCTCTTTAAGGTCCCTTCCAACCCAAACCATTCTATGATTCTATGATTCTTTGACCAGCAATGTGACCACTCACCAGAGCTGAGTAACTAAAGCCATGCTCAACCTCTGTGCTGCTGAAATGCAATATCATGTGCAGCTTGTGAAGCATTTTTCACAATATTCATACCTAATCAATACTTACGACAATTATACTAACACTACTGTAATGGATACAGCTATGACTAGAATCAAAAAGCGCATTAGAAACAGGAGGAAGGTTAAATATATATTCCACTCCTGACCATGTTAGGGTTAAATTTATGTCTGAGCTGTCAGTATGTGAAGATGTTAATCAAAATCAGCTTTTGTTTTTTGTGTTTTAATGCAATGACTTGGAATGAATGAATTGACATTGAAATGGTCAGCTTAGGTTTTGCAACTACAGATTTCTTCTCAAATTTATATTTTTTGTTTGAAATAGTGTGAAGTACTTATCTATGCTTAATAGTATGTCACATAAAAATATACTTGTTTAAGTGATGGAATGCAAAAAGGAGGGAAATAAAAATCTCAAATGCTTTCATCCATGGAGACAACTTACTTCTTTTGATTTATATGTCTGCCTTAAAAATGTGTAGCTTATGTTCTAAGTTAAATAAGCATAATTTATTAAAAACCTATTTTACATTTAGTCCTGTGGAACTCAGAAAGGAGTTCAGGGATCAGCAACATGCCTTTCATTAAAGAATATACAACACTTCCCACTTTCTGGCAAGGATATCTCATTTTGATTCTTGAAAAACAAAATAATTTCAGTTTCAGCAGAAGATCTCAGGCACTTAGAATGTACGGGTTGGGTGTCTAAAGCAATATACTTATTTTTTAAAACTCTAGTCATTTTTATTCAAACATTTTTTTAATCCAAGCGGCACTGAGCAACCAACTGAATTCCTCTGGGTCACACAAAAAAAGAGGTGCTATTTGCTAAAAAAGGAAATTTAGGAGGGCGGACAGGGAAGAATCTCAGAAAGGAGTCAAAACCAGATGTTAGATAAAGGAGGAAATAATCCATAAAACTTATCTGCATACACAAAATAAGACATACTTTTCCATGCAGAAGCTCATAACACTTTTACTACTAGACAAAACATTTGTGTTTCAGCTGTGGTGGAAAATTAACAAAACCAAACCAAACAGAACAAGCCTGAGATCAAGGCGCCAGGCACAGCCTGGATTCAGAGCCTGGCCTACAAGCAGCACACGTTTGAAAAAAAAGAGCCTACTTTCTGCTGAACAGTATCTTGGAAACACATCCTCAACGTTAGAGTCAAACAGTAAAATCTGACTAGAAAGACTTTACACATTCCCTTAAGAATGTGACTGATAACTCAAGAAGTTGTGGGAATATTCCTGTCAGGTGGTTACAAATGAAAGGAGAAACAAAGATGGTGTACCTGGGGACACCAGGACCTGATGAGCCCTTTGTGTGAGCAGTAAGAAACACATGTTCCCTAAACTCTCCTCAGAGATACTACTAGCTACCACACTATGCTATTTCAATTTAAGAAGTGACAATTAATGATTGAACAACTACTATTTGGTGGTTTAGTGAATAAAACTTTCAGGACAGTACTAACTGCAGTTTGAAATTCCTACTCCCAGTTTTCACTGACAGTGTAGTGAAATAAAAAGCCGTATCTTTAATTAAAAAGAAATAGTCTTTGGTTTTCAAAGACAGAAAATTTATTTTTGGGAAGGCTAAAAATCTAACACCAAACAATCATTCCTTTGTATTTTAGGTAGTGGACTAAAATAGTGTCTACATAATGACAGGAGTGCTTCCTTTTTAAGGAAAGTCCATCGGCTGCAGCGAAGACAGGTGAAAAAAATACAGGTTAGGAGAAGGATCTTGTGAGAGAGAAAGCACTGCAGCCTGCTTGGCTGCTGCCACAGAGACCCCCAGGGCTGTGACAGAGCCTCCAGGAAAGGCAGGGGCACATAGGAAATATTACCCTTGTCCAGGTGGAAGACCAGGAAGGCCATCTGTGGTAAAACCATTACAAAAAAGAGACAACACTTGTAAGTAACAATTATGTAGGATAATTGGCGAGCGGCAGAGCTCCCTGAGCTTCCCCAGTAGTGATGCGGGAATACGCTGAACTGAAAAGGGGAAGGTACACACAGCACTAAGGAGAAATGCTTCTCTCCTGTGTTCAGCTTCCAGTTGAAGCTCGGAGGCAGGTGTGGCTGGATAACCGGGCTTGCAAGGATGGAAACGTCAGTGGCTTGCCAGTCATGCTGGAGACTACAGAGAACCACGCTCACAATATCAACTAACACATCCTGAAATAAATTACAGAAAACCTAAATTACCTCTTTGAAATCAAAAGAACCAAAGAATAGGTGATACGGTCACTAACTTCACACAAGCATCCACATCCACACTTTTGAGCCACGTCACACAGAAAAATGACAACAGCGATCATACAAAGTCTATACAAAAACAGGGCCAGATCTCCTGGCTTGCACACCTGTATGAGAACTGAATCCGTGATCTCACAACTCCCCATCAAAACAATCCAGCCTGGACCAAGACAAAGTCATGCAAGAATCACTTTAAAAAGAACAATCTTTCCCAACTTGGAGAAGCAACAAATTAAACCCATATGTTCTTAAGAAACAAATGGTTCATAAGCAGCTGAACAAGTAAAACTTGGTTTTCTGTAAAAGACAGATTTGTGTCCTGCACTAATTCTTTGGTATCTAGCAGAGGGTGAACTCGTTTTTCAGGAGCGCACTCTGGGGTGCTGAAGTTGGAGAAGAGTCAAAAGTTATTGCTAGTAGGGCACGCGGGCAGGCGCACACATGCAGAAAGCACCATCACATGGGCGTTGTTTTCTCAAGAAATCATGTTAAAAAAAAAATCCTCAAAGGACATTTATTTTAAAGCAAAAACTCACCTGTGACATGACAGTAATAGAGAAGGAAATATGTATTTTAACAATGAGAGTTCTCACTACATTCCTGAGACAAAAATCTAAAAGCCTGTTCTAGGGATTAGGAAATTTGAAGTAAAAAAAACCCCTTGCAGTGATTTTCTAAGGCCTGAAGGTTAGATACCAAGAATACAGGAAACATTAAGAATTATAACTCTTTTGGTACCCCAGAACCCAACCCTCTTACATTAAATTATCTGAAACTCATGATCTTCCCCCTGCACTGTTAAGGATTGTACAGGGGAAAAAAAAAAAAAAAAAAGACAACAATAAATGATTCTTCCATGCTCTGAGTTGATCAACTGATTGCAACAAGCTTCTATACAGAACCAGAGAACTCCATTATCGTCATTCCTGTAAATAAATCTTCAGTCACATTGAGACATTTGGGTTCAGGGAGAAAAGGAAAATTATATCTATCACTGAGTATATTTTACTCCATAATGATCATGTCTTATTTAGTGTACAACTGTAGGAAAATCAAAAAGCTAACAATAGTGTTGTCAGAAGCTACAATTTCTTCTTTTTTTCAGTCAGTTCCAATATTTGGAAATTTTATAACAGTTAATTCAAAAAGTGAGATTGTGGGAGTCTCGGCTATAAAATTACCATTCTCAGCTGCTTTGAAAAATTTGCTAGTTTTATTTAGGTTTCAAAATAGAACACTTCAACTATTATTTTAATACCATCTTCCGTATTACTTTAGTGCAGCGAACACTAGAATAATCTTTTCAATATAAAACAAAATACTGAGCTCTTCAGTGTCTGTACCATTAAAACTGACAGGTTCCCATAACATATTTCAGTTTCTACAGAAGGTGTTGTTTTTTTTCTTTTTTAAAAACAAAGAACTGCTTTAACATAATTCAGTGGATTTTTTCAATTTTATCAAAGACCAAAGCAACCCAAGTTTCTTGACCGCCATAGCCCAATATGGCAGTCAAGACAAAAGAAGAAATAGAGTGCAGTAGGTGCAATGTCCCAGCCAAAAAGACACCTGCCAGTAGCATGTTTATAGCTACAATTAATCCAGAAGCTACAGATACAACATTCTCAGAGCACACAGTGACATAGTTAGGCATGGTTCACTAGTTTCTCAATTAATCTATTGAAGTCTCATCAGCAGAACAGTTGACGCAAGAACTGTATTAAGACTGGTAAAATATAAATTGCCATTTATTTTAATTACTAATAATCTGAGAGGTATTTAATATTGTTTAAGGTTTAATCCATTTCTTTCTAGCTCGTAAGAATCAAGTTTGTACTAGAAACATAGATTGATTGCTTTTTCATCTTAAAAATCAGTCAGACAGCACTGGCAAAGATAATAGCCATTACCCAAGAGGATGTGCCTACATAAACATAGGCAAGTTCAAGATCCTACTACAGTAGCTACTCTTACCGAGTAGCAATGAGAAACTCCAAAATACAAAAGCAAAGACAAGGAACTATCCAATATTTAGAATCTGAAGAAGCTGCAGAGGTAGTGGAGAACAAAGACCTACACTGAGCCTTAGACAGCATCACCATCCTCCTAACAAAGAGAAGGTAATCACTCATTAATAACAGCTAGAGTAAGACCGACAGTTTTGGTGAAGGTTTGACCATGTTGTCCTAGGTTCATATTTTTCCTTCTCCTCACAGCAAGTGCTGTTATACCAGCAATTTCTTTCAGAATGTGCTTCACACATACACTCCATAGAACCAAGGACCACAACAGCGAAAATGTGAGTGAGAATTCAGGTTCCTTATAAGAATTCACAAGAAATGTAGCACCTCCAGTGTTGAGTATCTTGATCAATGCTCACCTAGCATTATTACTCAGAGAGTGGTGGTCAATGGCTCAATGTCTGAGTGGAGACTGGTAGTGAGCGGTGTTCCTCAGGGGCAGGGGTTAGGACCTGTACTGTTTAACATC
>NW_010234742.1:0-2488 GCF_000690775.1 Eurypyga helias
AGTTTTTGAGAAAGGGAAGAAGTTCTTCTGAAATCTGGTTTTGCCGTAAAACAAATTAATGTCTAAGAAGATCTTAGGATCTGGCCAGAGTTAAACCACGACAGGCTGATCTTAGAAATGGGAGGCAAGCTTGTAAAGAAATAACATTTTGTACTTTACCAAAATCTTGTATCAACTTCAGAATCAGATTGCTTTCAAATGCCCTTATTACTGTTAAACAAACACAGACGGTTATAAATTTTACATAAATTTTTACAATTCAGTAATTTCCAACTATTCTAATATTTTCTTAATTTCATTCGGAGGTCATTGTTTTGTTGTATTTTCCACTGGGAGTCCCTAGGGTCAGTTGAAGGTTTTACACGAGTATAATGCATCCATGGGCCAATTCCATCCACTTTTATCACAGTGTGCATTGTCAGTAGGACTTGAAATGGTCCCTCCCCCCTCTGCGGCAGGAGTTCATCACTCCAGGTTTTGATGTACACCTGTCTCCTGGTTGGTGAGGATGCACTTAAACATAAAGAGTTTTCTCCCAAAGATATCACATACCCTCTCAAATCCTGACTCCCCATTATTTGACTGTTTCCTGGAAAAACAGTGGTTTGATAAGGCCTCCCATATAATATTTCATAAGGATGTATCTTTTCTTTAGAACTTGGCCGAATTCTTATCCTTAGCAGAGCTAAAGGCAAAACCATTGGCTATTTAAGGGACATTTCTTGGCATATATTACTAATTTTAAACTATGGGTCCTCCTTTCAAATCTTCTAGATTTGGGTATCCAATGAGTGTGCAAATCCCAATTCCCAATTTGTTGGATAGGTTTTGCTCTATTTCAGCTATGAAATGAGAACCTCTATCTGATGACATTTCTAATGGCACTCTAAATCTGGGTATTATTTCCTTTAAAAGGACCTTCACTACTCCTCTTGCCTTGTTGATACGACAGGGAAAGGCTTCAGGCAATCCTGAAAAGGTGCAAGACCAATACATATAAATATCCTTGTTGTGGTAGTTCTGAAAAAATCTACTTGCCAATAATCTCCCAGGCAGTTTCCTTATTTTGCTGATCCCATAAATGTTTGGGGTTTTTTTAATGAATGAGGATTATTTTGTAAACATAATTTAAATTTATTAACTATGTTTTTAACAATGCCCGTCATTCTCTCACTCAATATTTGGCTTTTCAGGCTGTTTATAATAGCTTCCGTTCCCCAGTGTGTTTCCCTATGTTTGTTTTCTATTTCCTGTCTCATTATTGCTTCCAGGACTGTAACTTGTTTGTCTGTTGATACTCACCATCCTTCAAGGGTTTTGCGTGCTTTCAACAGCTCCGCTAACTGATTGTCCTGAATTTAATACTCAAGTGCACCCGAGGGTAAGGTTCACCTGTTGAAGTGGTATTACTCCAAAGGCATATTTAGAGTCCATCCAGATTTTAACTCTGTTTCCTTTGGATAATTCCAATGCTCGCAGCAGAGCAATCAGTTCCGCCTTCTGTGCAGAAGTGTTTATGGGTGGCAGATTTGCCTCTACTACTTTGGTTTGGGTTACAACTGCATAGCCAGCCCTTCTCTTTCCTTCGAGCATATAAATGCCACCATCCGTGAAAAGTTCCTCCTCAGGATTCTCCAGTAGTGTGTCTTTTAAGTCTTCTTGACTTGCATAAACCTGTTCAATCCTTGGCACACAATCAAGTTTCCACATTTCTTCCTTAGACTCTGGGTCAAGGAACATGGCGGGGTTGAGGACAGTAGTTGTCTTTAATTCCACGTCGTCCTGTTCTAACACCACCACCCGATATTTTAACATTCTGCTGGGGGACAACCAACGGCCCCCCCTTTTGTTCCAACACTGAGACCACCATATGAGGAACGTAGACAGTCAATTTCTTTCCCATGGTTAATTTCTGGGCCTCCTGTATTAAAAGGACTGTGGCCACAACAGCCCTCAGACAAGACGGCCATTCTTTACTTACATTGTCCAATTGTTTGGAGAAGTAGCCAACTGCTCTTCCCCATGGTCCCAATTTTTGAGTCAGAACTCCTAGAGCTTGGTGAAGTCCTTCATGTACAAAGAGGTCAAAAGCCTTAGTCAGGTTTTCCAGGACTCTAATTCCTTAGCCAGTTGTCTCCCAAACAGTGTAGGCTTGAATCCTTGTGGCAGTACTGTCCAAGTTGCACTTTCTGCCCTGAGCTCGGGCTTTCCCATACAAATGCAAAAAATTGTTGCTGTCAGGTTCCAGGGGTATACAGAAAAAGGCATCCTTTAAGTCTAAAACTGTGAACCACTTGTCCACCTCCTTAACTGTCATTAACAGTGTGTAAGGATTTGCTACTACTGGGTGTATATCCTGTACTATCTGACTAATAGCTCTAAGATTCTATACAAGAAACATATGTCATCTACCTGGACTTGTGCAAAACCTTTGACACTATCGTGCATGACATACTTGTCTCTAATTGGAGAGGAATGGATTTGACAG
>NW_010234743.1:0-1811 GCF_000690775.1 Eurypyga helias
TCCTGTGATTCTATGATTCTGTATGTGAAACAAACATGTTTGCCAACCCCAATGGTGATTCAGCACTGGAACAGGTGCTCAGACAGCCTGGAAAATTTGCTTCCTTGGAGACATTCATGTATCAAGACAAGTCTTGGAGCAGCCCGATACAGCTTCTGGGTTACCCTGCAGTGAGCAAGGGGCTAGATGAGAGACCCCCAGAGTTCCCTCCCTACTGAAGCCCTCCTGAGTCCAATTCCTCACAATACATGCTCAAACGGAGTAGAAGGGGTTCTTCCAGCATCCCTGAGCTCTGGGGCCTGCTACTGAGATAGAACGGACCTCTTAGGGTTGGAAAAGGGGAAACCAAGACAGACTGGATTTAACAGGAGCAGCGCTCCCCACCACTGCAGAGCGGCCTCCAAAGCACACTTGAGTTGAAAGGAGCACAGGAGACGAGAGACGATCAACGACTGTAGCCCACAGACATGCGGAAAACCACAGCCATAGAGGAAACTCTGGGAAGCAAGAGAGAAGCAAAGCAGAAAGCAAGTGAGCCAGGCATCTGCTACGCAGCACGGACAGGCCAGCGCCGGCAGCACCCGCAGCGCTGTCTCCCGGCAGCTCAGGGCAACAGTCCCTGATGCAGAAGATGCCAGTGAAGCCTGGGCAGCTCAGCACCCGGCTGGAGGCAGTAAGGAGCACGTCTGCCGGCTGTGGAGCCAGGCTTCCACAGCGACAAACGAGGAATCTGCCTGCTGGGGAGAAAACAGGTCTGGAAGTTGTCTTTGGTAGGAAGGATGCAACTCTCACCATCTCCCTCTCCTCTTCCAATACGAGTGGCTCCCTCGTCCTTTCCCAGAGGCGCAGGGATTTGTCATGGGATGCCGACACTACGTAGTCTCCGTTGGGACTGAGTGCCAAACACCACACCTCCTGGTGATGCCCCTGCACGGTAACGGAAGAGGCGAGACATGAACACCACCCAGCTCCCAGCCCGAAGGAAGCGCTGCTCATGCAGGGATAATGCTTCCTGTCAACAGTCTCCAACACTTCCTACCTCCAGTGTCTGGATGTGCTCAAATTTATCTGCATCCCACTGCTTAATCTTGCTGTCCTTCCCAGCTGTGAAGAAGAGATGGGATTTCGCCACAAACTGCAGATACATCACACTGAAAGGGAAAAAGGTTCAAATTCACCCACCTGGGGAACACTGCAGACCTCCCCTCCATCCTGGACAAAAGAGTTACTGCCGGAACCCAACCCCTTGGAGAGAAGATAGCCCACAGCCCAGAGATGCTGTAGGATTTGACTGACCTGTCGTCATGGGCAAAGAGAGAGCGGTGACAGTCCCCAAAATCCAAGCCCCAAATCTTCACGTTCCTGTCAGCAGAGCCGGTCGCAATTAGGGTCCCATCCTACAGTGCAATGAAGAGAGCGGAGGGTACGTGGAGCTGGCTGGCAGCCCCATGAGGAATTGCTGCTGTAGCAGTAAGGAAGCAGGGCTGAGCAGGCGGAGACCTGGCTCTGGAAACAGGCCCCATGATCCCTCCTCTCACCAAGGTGGCCCAGCTTGTGGTACTAGCCCAGCCCACTGACAGCACCCGGGCTCTTTTCTGACCCACTGCAGGCATTTAAGACCTCTGTCTTGGCATTTCTGGCTTCCCATGAGCCTCATTCCAAGGACACCCCCCAGAGCAAGATGCAACCCCAGAACGAACAGGCATGAAGGGGCTGCTCTCCGCTCCCACTAGCGAAGAATTCGGGCTCCTCTCACAGCATTGGTAATGTTAGCAGAGAGCAGGCTGTACCTCTTAAGAGGAGTGTAGGGA
>NW_010234743.1:1861-13008 GCF_000690775.1 Eurypyga helias
TCCACTCACAAAACGGCCAGTTCCGTCACGATCGCTACTCCATGACGCCTCCCAGCGAGCACAGGATTGCGGGATAGGGAGGGCCTTGCTGTGTCCCATCAAGAGACTGCTAAGTTGGCAGCAAGGCGGTGACCAGAGAGCATGGTCTCTCATCGAGGCCTGGCTGCCAGCAGAGGTTCTCACATATCACACCCAGCCCAGACGATACTTACGTAGGTGATGTCCATACACAGCACCGGCAGCTTGTGTCCGTACAGAGAGAGGAAAAACTGAAGCAGAAGAAAGGTGTCTCAGAAGTGCTGGGTGGAGATGGGCGAAAATCTCAAGCTCCAGGCTAGTTCAGCTCTGCCTCAGAGCTGCCCCTTCTTGCCCTGAACACTGTTAGCAGCAGGGCCACGATGGCAGCACTGAGAGAAGGGCGGAAGCATCCTGACAAGCTGGGCTGGCTCTGGTGCTAACCACTGCTGCCTATGCCGAGTACCCCTGTTCCTCTCTGCCTGCCTGGCAGTGCTGGTCTGTCTTGTGCCATTCCCAGCATTCACATGCTAATAAACCCTTCACAAAGCCATCCCACCCGCCCACAGGGAAGACTCTCCTGCCCCAGGCTTTTCCCTGGCTCCGCCCTATTTAATGCCATGTGTGACACATCCATCCCTACCCTGGCAGCCCTCGCAGCTCTGGAGTACCACCACGCCTGCAGGGCTCAGAGCGAACCTTGCTACCCGCAGGTTCACAACCCTTCCCAGATGAAAAAAGGGATCCTCCCGGTAGTGTGGGCCAGCCACGGCCCTGCCAGGTTTGCTAGCACGGAGGCACCTGAAGTGGGACTGATGGTCTCTCTTCGATTCTCACTGGTGTCCCACAAAGCCACTTTTCCTATGTATTCCTGAACTTTCCGGCTACAGTTCCACTACCCCCTGCACAGCCTCACAGCCCGTTTGATCACGCACCTTGAGCGTGTCAACGTAGAAAATCTTCACAGTGCAATCCAGCAAGGAGACAGCCAGCAGTTTCTGGTTGGGGCTGTACCGCACACAGAGAACATCTTCATCCAGCTGCAAAACGCGCACCTGTTTTATGGAAAGCCTGGCAACGGGAAGAGGAATAAAACAACCGTTATCCCAAACAGACAAGTTAGGAAGAGATGAACACAACGTCCCACACTGCACCCCGGGAAAGCAAGTTCATTCTGACACACGGCATCTCATTCCTCATCCTAACTTGACCCAGACAGGACTGGGAACAAGCACGGCACTGCAGGCTGATCAACGTCACTGCTGAGCTGGCTCCTGAATGATCTGGAGGCCCGTCCTGTGATCAGAAGCTAAACTCAGACAGAAGAAGGGATCAGAATGTGGCAAGCGCCCTTTCCCAGCCACGTGCAGGCCTTCCTGAAACAGCAGGGAGCTCACTCCTCTCCACGTGCTCCACGGGCACTTCTTACAGCACGCAGCGAAGTCCACGACAACGGATACTGCAGCTGAACGCAGTCCGGGAAGGTTTATTTTCTCACCTTTTCTGAAGGCTGCTCTCATCCTTCACAAGCTCGAACTCCCAGAACTTGACGCATTTATCGGCGCCTCCTGTCACAAAGCCACGCTGCGGGGGAAAACAGAAGAATCCTTGTGAAACCACTACAGCCTGGAGAAATCCTATTGCAAGGAACTGTCAACACACAAGGAGGTTTTTGAAATGTCCCACGTCCCTTTGGTATTAATGGTTAAGTGGACACCCCCAGGAGCACCTTCTCTGGTTGGAGCATCCGTCACCCAATGGCTGAGCAACAGCAACAATTTCCAAAGCTCTGGCAGGGAGGTCTAAGACAAAGCCTCCAGATGTCAATGACGACGCAGACTGAAACTTTGGAGCTGAAAGCAGCCATCTCTGCTGCAGGCAACGACGCGCTTGGGTCTGGTGAGCAAGCTGACACCCTCACTGCTACTGCATCACACACAGCTTTCCCCCAGCCCCAGCACAGCTTTCTAAAGGAAGAACAGTTCAATATCACCCCTTTCACATTAAAAACAAGGGTAAATCCTGTCACATATCATAGAATCATAGAATCATAGAATGGTTAGGGTTGGAAGGGACCTTAAAGATCATCCAGTTCCAACCCCCCTGCCATGGGCAGGGACACCTCCCACTAGACCAGGTTGCTCCAAGCCTCATCCAGCCTGGCCTTGAACCCTTCCAGGGATGGGGCATCCACAACATCTCTGGGCAACCTGTTCCAGTGCCTCACTACCCTCTCTGTGAAGAATTTCTTCCTGACATCTAATCTAAACCTCCCTGATTTCAATTTATACCCATTACCCCTTGTCCTATCACTACAGGCTCTTGTAAAAAGTCCTCTCCCAGTACCCTTGTAGGCCCCCTTCAGATACTGGAAAGCTGCAAGCTGCAAGCTACATATGCTTTAATCTGTACGGTGAATGACTCTCAGGCAGGTTATTACTTGTTACGGTTTTGATCCCACTAAAAGCACCTCCAGCTTCTCGCACAACATGACCATGTCATAAGGAAGGCATACACAACAAAGAGAAGAAAGTGAAAACTGATAGAAACCAGCATGAACCTGAACTGCTACAAGGAGGGGGAGACACATACAGACTGCTACAGCCAGGGTGGTTAAGCCAAACCGAGCGAGTGTGTGCCTGTAAAACGGGAACATTGAAAAAAATAATAATCTCTTCAGTAGGACTGACCCATTTCTAGAGGGAAATAGAACTATGAAACAGCAATGCTAAGTAAACATGGATTCAGCAAACATTTCTCACCCATTGTACCATAATCACATCACAAGCCAGTGGTTAAAAAATGCCCCCAAAACTCACAAGGCTGTCCAAAAGCAGCTACCTCCATCAGACGTTTACACATCAGTAGTTCAGCTCCCCCAAATCCGAGACTTTTACCGAGCAGAATGAGGTAGCCTCTAAACTGTCAACGGCCATTCCCAGCAACTTCAGAAATACGGGGGGACATCCAGGAAGAAACTCACGTAACAGCGACATCCCGACAGAGTAAGCGGGCAGGCATAGTAACTGAGCATGGGCAACAGAAGTGACAGGTAACCGCAGTTTCCACCATGCAAAGAAAGTGAACTGAATATGGAGAAAAGCGCTTACAGAAAGTTAATTCCACAGGGATTATCCAATTTGACACTGCTGTAATTCCTATCACACAGCGCACCCAGATCCTGGGGCCACCAGCAGGAACAAAACAAGCCCAAACCGACTATAGTAACTTAAAAACTTTTCCTGCGTGATCTACTCTGGGGGATCCTGCTCCGGCAGGGGGGTGGGACTAGATGATCTCTAGAGGTCCCTTCCAACCCCTTCCACTCTGTGACTCTGTAAAAAGAACTATTACGAGGAAGACACATCCTGCAGGGACAGAAATTCAGCCTCAAGAAGAAGACAGATCCTGCAGGGACAGAAATTCAGCCTAGTGACCATCAGAGCGCCAAGGAGGGTGATTTGGTCACCCAAGAGTGCAACACACAGAAAAAACACCCCTGTGTGTTAACAAGATCTTTAATCCAGCAGACGGCCAGCTAATTTAACGAGGATAATCAGCCACTGCAGGAGGTTACAAGGGGCTGAAGCTCCCCACAGCTGGAGCACATCCACAGGGTATGTACTGCTCCACACACGGACTCCACCGTGAGTTCTCCATCATGCAGAAGGCAGGTGAGGCGATGAGGATGGCCCCACTCAGCCCCAAGACTCACTGCCCTGTGCCCCACAGCCAGAAGGACATTCCAGCATGCTCTGCATGTATCTGCAGTTACAGTTCTCAGACGCTACCAGCTGCACCCTCCGCCTCTCGGGACGAGGGGCTCCCGTGCGCCCACCGGGAGCGCAGACACGGCGCCATAGGAAGGAGCTACGAGAGAAGACAGGCAAGAGATGACACCCGGAAGGGCAGCGAGTTACCTGGTCTGGTGAAAGAGCAATGGACCACACCGCCCCGTCGTGAGCACTGAGTGTCTCCATCAGGCTCCCGGAAGCCAGGTCATACAGCTGCAGCTTCCCTGTCTGGGGAGAGAGACATCACGGGGGACAAATCAGCCCCTGGGCCTTCACGACACACAACAGCTCCTGGCAGGAAAGCACCCCAGCCACCCACCTCCCAGACGGCCAGATGGCTGTTACACACAGAGGGCCAAACTCCTGATCGCCATCAGGGACTCCCCAGCTGTCCAGCTCAAGAGCTGCACAAAGAGTCTGGGAACAGAGCAGGACCTGACTGCCAAGAGAGGTTTTTGCACCTCGAACATATCAGGAGATGCAATGCATTTCCTGTGGGGCTGCCTTAATGACACTTCCACAAGGTACTTCCAGGCCCGGGCAGTCCGGAGTGCAGGAGGACGCTATTTACCTTGGTGCCGACGATGACCTGCCGATCTCCCGGGACAAAGAGAGAGCAGAGCGCATATTCACAGTCCATTGTCCGGATGCACTGCAAGGTCGCTCTGTGGACAAAAGGCAGAGCCCAAAACCTCTCATCACACACAAAATCTGGCCCATTCAGCGAGACACACTCCAGGGCGGCCTCTGCCCGCAGCTGTCTTTTCAGCTGGGGCCACACCCTCACCATCCTATGACCCAAATGCTATCCAGCTTCACTGCTAAGAACATTTTCCATAAAAACATGCCGTTACATAGTCCACCACTGTGACTTATTGCTGGTATGAGCAAGGACGGAGCTCCCGTTCTCAGACAGCAATTCCTGTTGTTCAGGAGAGGAGCATTAGACAGTGCG
Source organism: Eurypyga helias (assembly GCF_000690775.1). Classification (NCBI taxonomy): domain Eukaryota; kingdom Metazoa; phylum Chordata; class Aves; order Eurypygiformes; family Eurypygidae; genus Eurypyga; species Eurypyga helias. The sequence goes on from NW_010234743.1 coordinate 6,626, forward strand.
CTCACGGGAATCAGAGCTTGACATCAGCATCACTCAGGAGACACCGGGACAACACTCCAGGTCAAAACAGCAGCCTACTCAGTCTAACACTAGATCCTTCAGATGAGACGCGAAGAAACCCACATGCTCCTTACAGAACAGGCAGTAGCTGGTTTAGGGTAAGTCAGTACCCCTAATTAAAAAGGACAAAAACCTCAAACAACAAAACTCAGTCTATACCAGACTGCTATGTCTTTGTGTTGAGATCTGTCTTTGCATACCTGCCAGTAAACCTAGCCTCAGTGCTGCTCTTACAGCATCAAATGTTGTGAGTTAATTAGACAGTTTTAGCTTCTCAGTTTCCCCAGTAAGGAAAGAAGTCAAATAGTTTCTAAATTCTTCCTTCCCTTCATTCAGTGTTACAGAATCATAGAATGGTTTGGGTTGGAAGGGACCTTAAAGATCATCTAGTTCCAAGCCCCCTGCCATGGGCAGGGACACCTTCCACTAGACCAGGTTGCTCCAAGCCTCATCCAGCCTGGCCTTGAACACTTCCAAGGATGGGGCATCCACAGCTTCTCTGGGCAACCTGAAGAATATTTTGTATTCCTCCATCATGCCCCCTTCCTTACTGCTGCCTGTCTGAGCACAGCATCCCTGAGTTGCACTGATGCACGTCGGCAGGGGGGACTGGCACAAGGGGACCGGCGTACCTGTTCCAGATCTTTACCGACTCCGCAGCTGCCGAGAGAACGGCAATGTTGTCAGAGCTAAAAGCCAACGTCCTGACATCGCTGCGGTGGCCCCCGATGGTTATCTTGGAGGCACGGACAGCCTGCAGGACTTGTGCTGACAGATTCAGGTTGTACGACTCAACGATGTTATTCTGGAGCAGCAGCACGATCTTCAGCTCTCCTTTCGGAGAGAGGATCAAGTCGAACGACCTGTTTGATGAGGCAGAATCAGAGCCGTACACAGGGACAAGAAGACCTTTGTTGCAGGAGGGATCAAACACCAAGAGCAACTGAGGAAGAGCAATACCGGCGGAGTGCACGCCACCAGCAAGCGCATGATAAGTCCCAGAGGTGTGCAAGAAGGGGGTGTGCTGGGTGCATGTGTGCTTCCACGTGCGAATGGGCTGGACCTCACAGCAGACCCCGCCCCAGCTCCCAGCTGAACAGATGCCAAAGGGGGAACTTCTTCCACCTCTCCTATACTGAGCTGTGCAGAGCTCTCCCCATGTAGCTGCATACCCACAGCTCAGCCCCTACAACAGGCTTCCTACTCACTTGATTTTAGAAGAAGCTTTGATGTTAGTGACCCGCTGAATCTCCTCCTGCAGGCTCAGCTCCACAGGCCTCTCCGGTTCCTCTTCAGAATCCTGTCTAGAGATGTCAGATAACAGAGGGGAGTCAACTAACTCAGCACAGCCAACAAAAACCAACAGAGATAGAGTAAGATAAAGAAACCAGTTAGCCTGCTGAAACAACCGCCCTCTTGCCCAGCAGTGCTAACTACATTTAAGAGAAGGGTGAGAGAGTGAAGTTAGTGCTGGTATGCAAACTACTAAAGAGACAAAACTGTCCTAAAAAAATGCAACCTCCTCTGGAGCTTAAACTTAAACACAGCACCTTAGAAAGATGGATATAAAAGAGACAACAGAAAGCTGTGTTTGAGGGGGAGATCATAGAATCACAGAGTCACAGGATGGTGTCAGCTGGAAGGGACCTCAAAGACCATCCAGTTCCAACCCCCCTGCCATGGGCAGGGACACCTTCCACTAGACCAGGTTGCTCCAAGCCTCATCCAGCCTGGCCTTGGCCACTTCCAGGGATGGGGCATCCACAGCTTCTCTGGGCAACCTGTCCCAGTACCTCACCACCCTCTCTGGGAAGAACTTCTCCCTGATATCCAATCTAAACCTCCCCACTTTCAATTTAAACCCGTTCCCCCTTGTCCTGTCACTCCAGGCCCTTGTAAAAAGTCCCCCCCAGCTTCCTTGTAGCCCCTTCAGGCACTGGAAGGTGCTATAAGGTCTCCCCGGAGCCTTCTCTTCTCCAGGCTGAACCCCCCCAACTCTCCCAGCCTGTCCCCAGAGCAGAGGGGCTCCAGCCCTCGGAGCTTCTGCTCATCTCCTGCCACTCACAAAAAGTCCTCGGCCATTGCCAAAATGCATCTCCAGATTTACATGCCCTGTGCTTCAGTTTCTGGAACCAGACCTCTCTAAGGGCTGTTGTGAGGCACCAAGATACCCAGAGAGACACTTAACGTGAAATAAAGATCAAGAAAGCTCTCACCTGTACCTCTGCCTGCTGTAAAACAGGAGGTGAGGTATCAGAATCACTCTGATTTCTCAGATGAAACTCTCATTCCTCTATGTCCTATCAAGGACTTTATCTGATGCACCGAGCAGTGTAAATATGAATGTCTGGCAGGAGTGAGCAGCTCTGAAAAATCCATTTTATGTCCAGCCCTCTGTACACGTTAGCTTTTTTGGCAGTGGGAAGATTCAGAAAGAAAGGTATTTTCTTAGTCTCTGGGAGCAGACAAGCACCAAGGATGCACAGGAACAGTGATCCCCAAAATACAACAGCTAGCACAGACAGAATGACCAGTAGCTTGGAGTTCAACCACGGTGTTACACTGCTGAAGGGCTTTTCTAACAGTTCTCTGGAGGCAGGCAGCATCCAGATACATCCAAAAGGCCGCTTACTTGGCTTTTTTCTTTGCTTTCTTCATTTTCTTTTCCAATTTATTTTGGAGTTCCTCTTTCGAAAGGATGGAGAACACTTCCAGAACGGCATCTGTTCCCTGGAGACAGAGCAAACAAAGTCAAAGGCATGCAACGCCCTGGCTGGTCCTTACAGAAATTACCCAAGGTATCTAACAGCCTCCTCTACAGCTCGAGAGCAGAGCCCCCCGTTACGTACATGGCAGGCCAAAATCTTGCCCGTTCGGTCTGTGGCAAGAGTGACCACTCGGTCTCTCCCTTCCCGTATGATGGATCCAACTTTGCTGCACTTCACGAGGCGCTACAGGGAAAGAAGGAGAAGAACTTTGGTCTGAAAGGTCAAGCGACTGCCTCAAGCAAACTCCGAAACCTGCAGGTAAGGGAGGACAAGAGGAGAAAAGGGGGAAAGGAACCTAGAGGGTCCTGGTAGAACAGCTAGCAAGGATAACCTAGGGGCAAAACAAGCATTTGTGGGAGCTACACACAGGCTTATCTCCTCATTTTGTTGCATTTTAGCTGAAAATAATCGCTGACATTCTCAGTCAGAACTTAACTTTCTTGGCAAACCACAGCCGTTTCGGAGACAGCTGAAATTTTATGCTACCAAGGCAGCAGAGCTCAGTTCCTCTATCAGACCAGGCAGAAAGGTGAGAACAAAGACTCTCAAACAGGTGGTTGAAGGGACAGAAATCCCCTGGAGAGGAAGTTGGGAAAGTATTTCACAAGGTCAGGTATCTACCATCACTACAAGTAGTCTGAAATCTGAGGAGAACTCCAGATGAAGTTCCACCAAAAAGACAGATGCAGCCAAGTGTCCCCCAGCAGCACCACTGAGAATGGCTTTCTGCAACCGAATCTCACACCCTGGTTCGTTACGGTGCCACCCTGACCCCTCAGCTGCTGCTACTGACCCGCTGAGCTGAGCACCAGCACCGGACCCAGCAGCTGCCAACCTGCTCGTAGCTATTTTATTCCCGTGCTGTTTGATGAGAGAGCTCCGTTAGCACTGTCCGACTTCAAACATCCCCTGCAGAAGGCCAAGGAAAAGCTTTCAGTGAAGAATAACGGGTGCACGTTGGCACACATACTTCTGCTGATGTTTTGCAGGTAGATGATGCAGCAACTGCTGCTGAGGAAGATGTTCTGAAGCAGGACAAGAATTCCCACATTTTCCCTTACAGGTGAAATAGGACTCTCGGGGTATAAACCCAATACAGAGAAGCAACACGTGAGCAACTCAAACTCCTGCTGGCTCTGCAAGCAGCACCATGCAAACAATGTTAGGTACTCCATCCCACAGACAGCTTACTTCCTCAGGACATTCATCTGACACCAGGGTCTCATCGTCTTCAGTGTTTTCTTCTGCTCCAGGCGAAGTTCCTTTGCTTTTCTTGGATTCTGGCTCATCAGGGTCTTTTACCTGCTCACAAAGGAAAAATAACCCGCATAAGGAGTATTATAAATCACAAGAGCTGTGGTGTTCTGGTTTCTGTCTCACTTACACTCCCTTTCCCTGGAGGAACACGTGGTTAGAGTACACTAAAATCTATCCCAAGAGCAGCTTCTGGAGCCCTCAGGCAGCAAAGACATTGCTTGGCTCCGTTTCCCAGAACGTCAGTCAGATTTAACATGTTCCAGTCCCATCTCAGCCAAAGACAAGCAGCCGGGCAAGACTGCGAGGGGTTACAGAGGGAATAGCTTACCTCCTGGATGTACGTGATATCCCACACCCTCAGCTCACTGTCAGCACTCCCAGTGATCAGACGCTTCTCTTCAGATATCAAAGCCATCCCCCAAACCTGTCCAGAGGCACAATGTGAGGAATTGGCTTAAGGCTTCTTTAACCGTCGTAACAACAGCAAAGCATCCTTCGTTAGTTTATTTCAACAGCACCAAGAGGAGATGAGGTCTAGGCGGGACCTCCTCCAGGGACTGTCACCCACTGCCTGTTGATGACAGCTCCCAGAAAGTCTGGAAGTTTATCATTTGTTCATTCCTGAAGTCTAATGACAAGCAAAATGCATCACAGTGCCAGGTTACAACTCCTGAGAGCAGGGAAAGCACAACGTGATCCACGACCTGTAATCCCAAATCCCTCCACCCAAGGGGCTCCCCACACCCTCTCGTACCTCAGCACGGTGTCCAACCAGAGTTTTGAAGCAGTGCTGGGTGTTCAGATCCCACCATTTCACCAGTGCGTCTTTGCCGCTGGAACAAAGAAGCCAAACAACTCATTAGGAAAGATCGCCAGAGCTCGCACGCTCAGAAAAGTGGTAGGAAAACCAAAAATCTCAGACGTGCCACAGCGTGTCACTGCGCGGCTGCTCAGACATCGGATCTCACAAGCTGTGCCAGAGCAAAAAGGTACCCAGTAAGTCATGGAAAACTGCTTCCTCCCCTGGATTCAGCTGCAAGCCGGTGTCACTCAGCCTCCTTTCTCACTTATTTAGGGTGAGAACATCACTTTTACTTGGGTGAGAACAAGAAGTACAAAGTGCCCGTCATTTCTCCGCCTGTGCATCCACCCAGGAAAGCAGATTCCCTTGTGATCTGGAGTTGCTCCTAAGGGAGACCAGCAGCTCTTTCAGCCCTCCAAAGACCCGCAGGGTTAGATCTCCCTGCAAGCACATTTCTGGCTGTATTACACTACCCCAATGCTACAAGAGCACCCGAGACAAGTAAGTCAAACATCTACACAGATCCTTTCAGTACACCCTACAACAATTAATACTTCTGTCGGTTTTGATAAATTTTTTAGAGTCTATTTTCCTCAGTAAGTTTCAACTAAATCAAAATACAAAACTTGTTCCATTACTAAGCTCCCTCAGGCCAAAGAGATTATGATTACAAGTGATATTTATTGGTAATGTACCTTTTTTGTTACATGGGACCCAAAGGTTCTTGTAGATTGGACACATGAAAATATCACAAAAAAATTCTGTACGCAAAAGACTGTTAGGTGGTTGGGGGAAAAAAAGTAAAGTAAGGAAGCAAAACTTTGCATCTCCAAAAAAAACAGGAGGAAAGGGAGAGGGAGAGGGAGAAAGGAGAAGGAGAAAGGAGGAGGAGAAAGGAGGAGGAGAAAGGAGAAGAAAGGAGAAGGAGAAAGAAGAAAGGAGAAGAAAGGAGAAGGAGAAAGGAGAAGAAAGGAGAAGGAGAAAGGAGAAGAAAGGAGAAAGGAGAAGGAGAAAGGAGAAGGAGAAAGGTGAAGGAGAAAGGAGAAGGAGAAAGGAGAAGGAGAAAGGAGAAGGAGAAAGGAGAAGGAGAAAGGAGAAGGAGGAAGGAGGAGAAAGAAGAAGGAGAAAGGAGAAGGAGAAAGGAGAAAGGAGAAGGAGAAAGAGGAACGAGGAGAAGGAGAAAGAGGAAGGAGAAGGAGAGGGAGAGAGGAGAGGGAGAAAGAGAGGAGAAGGAGAAAGGAGGAGGAAGGAGGACAGAGGAAAATAGAGATGAATTATTCATTTCAATTTAGCTACTGAGAGGATGAAGAAGCATTTCTAAAGCTGACCTGCAAAGACTGGAAACTGCACTAGCAAAGAGGCATCATCTACGAACCCAACAAAATACTACTTTTTCCACTTGAAATAACAAAAAAGCACAAGAAACTTGTTCCAATTTCACACTGAACAAATTGCATGCGCTTTTCTACTAAGCTATTAGATGACATATTAATAAA
>NW_010234744.1:0-497 GCF_000690775.1 Eurypyga helias
AAGGTCCGGCGCAGGATCGGTGCCGCCTTCAAGCTGGATGAGACCCTGGTCCTGCGCGGGGCGGTGAGGGGGTCCCCGGGGTGCCTCGGGGTGGGGGGCGCCCCGGGGCGCGTGGTGGGGACCCCTCTCCGTCCCATCCCAGAGCTGCGGAAGATGCCCAGGCATCACCTGGGAGTGTCACCATCCCCATCCCATGGGAGATGTCATCTGGGGGTGTCACCATCCCCATCACATGGGAGATGTCATCTGGGGGTGTCACCATCCCCATCCCATGGGAGATGTCACCGTCCCCATCCCATGGGAGATGTCATCCGGAGGTATCACCATCCCCATCCCATGGGAGATGTCACCGAGAGATGTCACCGTCCCCATCCCATGGGAGATGTCGCCCGGGGGTGTCACTGTCCCCATCCCATGGGAGATGTCACTGAGAGATGTCACCATCCCCATCCCATGGGAGATGTCACTGAGAGATGTCACCATCCCCATCCCATGGG
>NW_010234745.1:0-4962 GCF_000690775.1 Eurypyga helias
GCCGTGCCGTGCCGTGGCTGTGCCCGTCGCCGCTTCAGAACTGCGCGTGGGACGTGAAATCGGCCACGGCCCGGTGTGAACCTTGTGGAGACTTACTGAGTGGGAAGCACACGCAGCCTGTCCTGACCCCCCCAGCAGTGGAGCGTTCATTCCAAATTAGGTAAGATTAAAAAAAAGAAAGTAAAAAGTTAAGTGTAATTAAGAACACTTATCTTAAGAGCCCTCAACGTGACCCTGTAGGAGACCATGCAGGTTTTTGAGGGCTGCAGAGATCTTAACAGGATCTGTTGGCAGGCAGTCTTCCCAGAAACCTTACCAGCCCCAGCTACAAAACCAAACAACCCCAAACAAAACCCAAACCCACCACCAACAAAATAAATCCTCAGAACCCCAGAATTCGGCTGGTTTGCAGCTACTGCGAAGCCCAAGGTTCAACCCGAGCAAGAATGGAGGTGACCCTGGGCAGAACACGGTGGGAGGTGGGGATGAGGCCTAGACAGCGTCCTCAGCCTCAGGGGAGTGAGTGGAACGCTTGGCTAGGGTGGCAGGGCCTGGAGTGGGCGGTAAGGGAGGCAGGCAGGCTGTTTCCTTCTTTTTCTGGAGGAGCTGCAGTGTTTCATCTATGCTTTTCTTCCGGTCAGATAAACACTGCCGGGGCTCGGCTGCAGCCTTGCCTGGGAGCAGCGGAGTCGCCAGGGTGAGGGTGTTCATTTTGCTGTGGAAAGGTCTAGGTCTGGGACGCTTTTATTCTCTGTGGAAAGAGAAGCAGACTTTGACCTGCTGGTGAAGGTATGGGAGTGAAAACTTGGCCATAAGAACTTATAAGGAAAACAGGCCTTTAGGCATCTGGGTGGTCAACAGAGATGACGGAGCACTGTTCTGTCCAGATCGTGATCTGGATATCTTTTGGATATCTAAGGTGTAGAAATAAAAATGACTAAAATGTATATTGTTGTTCCAAGTTAAGCTTTAGTCAGTTGGTTCTTGACTCTGGTAACACCTTACATTCTTAGCTATGGTGGCATTGGAATACTGCCTGGGTGAGATGCAAATGTAGAGAGCTAGCTTGTGTAAATTCTTCACATTAGTGTATTTAGTTGGATAAGTCCTTTAAATAAATCTCCTCAAGCTCAAGTTTTAAATTAAGATACTGGGCAGAACCACTGAAGTTGGGGAAATTGAAAATTTGGTATGGAAGTTAACTGTGGAATCAGGACCAACATATCTGTTCAGCCTTTGGAGCATTTGCTCTTTTGAATGTGGGTGGAAAACACCTATACCTCTGTCACCTTCTTCAGGTTTTCCCAATGTGCCCATAACTGCATCATGACTGTCAGCCTGCCAAAACACATGAAGAATATCATAAATCTGCTACTATGTGACACAGTTCTCCTTCAGCTTGGACTTGGGCACCTGTTGGCCTTAGCAAAGTTCTGTTCAATGTAACTGAAGGTCTGAAAAAGACAGGAATATTAAAAATTTATTATTAATGTGTTATTGGTTGAGAGGAAGGCAAACTCTCTAAAAGTGAAGGCAAACCATGGTGCTTGTCTCAAGAATTTTACTACTCCAGCTGAGATAAGAACAAAGCACTTTGAAGGTTAATTATGGACCATATGATGACAGCAACAGGTAAAATGTGGTAATCATGCAATCACCATAGATGCTTCATAGACTTACATTTTCTAAGGTATATATTGATTTAAAAGATGAAGGGAGATACTGCAAAACCTGTAAAATGTTGAGAGAGAAAGGGTGAAGAAAAACTCGCCTAACGAGCAGTTACAAGTGACTCTTGTGTCAGTGAAATACTGTTCTGCTTGTCTAGCTTGGGACATTTCATTTTAGCACCTAAAGGAATTCAGGTGTAGGAACTAGTTTATGAAATACCAATTAAACAACTAAACCAAACCCTTCACACTTTCTGTTGTTAAGGAAATGCTGATTTTTAGTGACAATTAAAAATCATCATATGATTTTGATGGCTTATGTATGATTCTGGCCACTTACTGCTGACCACAAATGTGAATTCAGAAGATAATTTTAAAGTCAGTTTTCCTATGAGGAGGGAAGTCTTGTCAGATGTTAGATGGAGCCTGACTAATTAAGAAAGTGCTTTCAGGCTCTGCTAGAAGATCAGAGATTATTCTTGATTTGCATCTTAATAAGAAATCATTGAGGGTGTAAAGAGTTCCTTTGATTATTAAAATATAACATGAATATTGAAACCTTTTACAGGTAAGGTCATGCTGATATGAAAGTGGCATAGGGAGGAAAAAGTCATTATACTTTTATTTTTTTAGTGTTTCCATTTTGTATCATCTCAGCAAATCAAATTAAGGGACTCTAGAGTTCTTATTAAATTGACCAGTTGGGAACAGAGAAACATTATTAATTGCTTGAGTTTGCTGCTTGAAACATGGCAAGAAGCAAAGATGTGTAAGGCACCTGTGAAGAGCGATTTTAGGCCTGGTACTTCCAAGCTCACCTTTCTATATACTATTACGTGTCATTCCTAGTCCCTCTTCATGTTCTTATTGCCACCTGCATAAGAGAGAGAGATATACAGCACAGGCGGAGTGGAATAAATAATGAAAGGGATGAAAATCAGATGTAGGGGGAGGCAGAGTAATAACGAGATTTATATAATGCTCTTTATGTTGAGTACTTCTTAAAGCTGAACTTAATGGTAACTGTAACCAACCTGCTATTTCCTTCGCTGTTGTAGAAATCACTAAACTGCAGCTCTATTAGTTGTCAGCCAGAGTATGGCATAAAAAAACCAAGTCTGTCACTGAGGCCTTATGCAGGTATTATGTACCGAGGGTAATGTTACTGAGGGGTTAGTCATACCATACTCTCACATGATGTAATTAATACAGAGTAAATGACTCCGAAATTTAACACCAGCCAGAGTGTAGTAATTGTGGAATTGTCCCAAATCTCAAAGAATGTGTGAGTGGATGGTGTTAATAGCCTGATTATGTAGCAGCAAGGGTTTAAATATAGGTTTTGAGGCATATAATTTGATTCCTCAAGGGGCAACTAATTTGACAGCAAGCCCCTTATAGTGGAAGCTGACTTTTTGGAAGAGCTGTGGAGCTGGCCAGGTTTTATTTTGGGAAGCATATGAGACCTGTTGGATGCACATCTTATCTGCAGTACTCAGAGAGCATTTCCAGGCATCCTGATTTACCAGGATGTCTCTACTCCTGCTCTTGCTTTATTTTAGGGTTCAGTGTTTTAGGAACAAGTTCTGCCTTGTTTATGCCACTACCATGTCTACGGCCGATAGCAGGATTTGTGTCAGATGTCACAGACTCGCTCTTTAGAAATCTCACGTCAGAAGCTTATGTTTCAGAGGAATAGCAGGTACACGGCACTTAGAAAACTCGTATCTAAAAACTGTGTTGTTTTTATGTGAGATAGGATAAATGACCTGCATTAGAATAGAAGAATAGTAAGCGGTAGTTGTGTGCTCAGTTCTAACTGCACAAGAACAACTGCAATCATAGTGGTGCACAGAAGGAGTCTCAGATGATTCTTTAAAATTTTGTTTCTCAAAATTTTCCTTTCCAGTTATTAATAATGTCTGATTTGGAAGGTTGTAAATTTTTATATTACAATTTCTGTTCAGTAACACTGCCTCAATTCTTAACAGAGATTGTTTGAGTACAGTTTAGAAACACAACAATGTGATAAGTACTTTTTTTTTTTTAGAGGAAGTTCAGATTTAGTTTGGCTGGACAGCTGGAAAAAAAGATTGTAGATAACCCACAACTTGCAAATGGTTCTGAGCTCTCTGACATTAAAAAAAAAAAAAAAAAAAATATTATCTGATAGCTCCACAATAAACTAAACTATTCTAACTCTAAAATGTGAGGAGGCTGTATATATATGCAAATATCATGAGAAATTTCATAACAATCCCTTCAAAAATGTAATTTGCAGCTTGAAAGACTGAATAATCTGATTTTCTTGGAAGTGGATTTCAAATGCTTCTTGATTTGCAGCAATTGATACCTCCTAAACTGAGAAGCCTTTTCAAGTCTGGACTTACCCCCATTTTCCTCTTAAAATGAGAGAGAATGTGTTGGGGTTGTCGCTGTGAGTATGCAATACCATCTCAAAAACTGCTGTTAAAAATTATTTAGAAACAATGAACTGGAGTTATCAACACTTGAACTAGCTTTAATTTAGCTACTGAGGTATGAGAAGTGGCAATAGGAGAGTTTGATACGGTGTAATTGACTCTCAGCAGGTAAGCTGGTTAACACTCAGTTCCTTGCTGCCATGGATAGAATTCCAACATAAATATACTTGACCACCCAGCTTAAAATTGGGTATCTCTGTACAGTGCTGCACGAGCTCTGTTGTCTTTTTGTGACAGCTGCTGTGACTTGCTGGCCTAAAACTGTTTCTGAATCTCTCTTTTCTTTCTCCCTCCTTCCAAAATAATAGTAATACATGCTCATTCATATAAGAGGGTAGAATTTCATTTCTATAGTCCAAGCCCATCTTGTATACAAGTTCAGATCCCATAAGTAAAACCTGTTCCTTCTTTTCAGATGGCTGGGAGAGATTCAGATGTTTCATCCTTGAGATCACCACCTTGAGCGTCAACATTGAAGATCTCTGAAAACAGCAGATGGATTTGGTACTGTGCCAGGTGAAGCAGAACGACTTAAGTATGGTGCCAAGGTAGATAACCTGTTTTAAAACATTTCTTTTATGTCAAATGACTGTTAACATTATACTCAATTAGTAGTCATTCCTCTATTATCACTATTGAGAGTGGTACCATAGAATCCTAGAGTGGTTTGAGTTGGAAGATCACCTGGCTCCAAGCCCCTGCCATGGGCAGGGACACCCCTCACTAGACCAGGTTGCTCAAAGCCCTGTCCAGCCTGGCCTTGAAGACAGCCAGGGATGGGCATCCACAGCTTATCTCGGCAACCTGTT
>NW_010234745.1:5329-6433 GCF_000690775.1 Eurypyga helias
ACAGCTGGACTCAGCACTCCAGGTGGGGTCTCACCAGAGCAGAGTACAGGGGAGAATCCCCTCCTTCAACCTGCTGGCCACGCTTCTGACACAGCCCAGGATATGGTTGGCTTTCTGGGCTGCCAGCGCACACTGCCGGCTCATGTTCAGCTTTTCGTCCAAGACCCTCAAGTCCTTCTCCTCAGGGCTGCTCTGTATCCATTCTCTGCCCAGCCTGTACTTTTTCTATAGGTGTATTACAATAAGATTTTAAAATTAAATTTACTGGGAAATTTATATTTTATTCCCTCAATGTGTTTATTGAAGTACTTAGCTCTGTATTCTCTTTGAGGATGTTGGTTTAGGTCTCTGACCTGCTCTCCAGTGTGGTGGGCTGACCCTGGCTGGAGGCCCGGTGCCCCCCCAAGCCACTGTATCACTGGCCTCCTCCGGAGAAAATACAATGCAAGGATCATGGGTCGAGATCAGGGCAGTGAGAGATCACTCACCAGTTATTGTCACAGGCAAAACAGACATGACTTGGGAAAATTAATTTAAATTATTAGCAATCAAATCAGAGTAGAATAATGAGAAATAAATTTTTAAAAAATCTTAAAACACCGTATCCCTACCCCTCCCTTCTTCAGGGGCTCAATTTTATTTCCAAATTCTCCAGTCTTTGACCTGACAGGCACTGTCTGTGCTAACTGTAACCCCACAGTTGTGATCCTGGTGAGCGGAATCCCTCAGTCCAAGTCCTTGGAAACATGCTGCTAAGTCTTTTCCCAGAGTGGCATGCCAGGTGGGCTGTGACGCTTGGAGTTGCCTGCAAGTACAGGTACATGTAGATGCTTACGGGATCAGCACTGTGTAACCCAGGGTAGTACGTAGCCCAGCGCAGGGAAAAGAGGCTCTTGCAGAGAGCCTCCCTTATGTTGTTTAACAACCTGGGCAGTAATCTTTGTTGTGGGTCTTTTGCACTCAGAGGGGTGTGCTGATTTTAGTTGGATTTCTAGGCTGTTAATGATAATGCCAATTTTACAAGAAGATACTTGGCAGTTAAGAGTCCTAGGTTTCGGGTTTTTTTATGTTTTGTTTTGGTGGTTTTTGGGGTTTGGGGTTGGG
>NW_010234746.1:0-2217 GCF_000690775.1 Eurypyga helias
CCTTTTCTGCCTGAGAGCTTTCCAGATTTGATTTTCATTTAATGAAACCCTATTACACCTCCAAAATAGTCTTAACTATGGAAAATCATTGCATGATTTACTTTGTAATGCCTTTTTTGTGGTGTTCCATCTACATACATGCACTTCTTTCACCATAACCTTAGAGGCGAATGAATACATTGCCCAGAGAAGCTGTGGATGCCCTATCCCTGACTGTCTTCAAGGCTAGGCTGGATAAGGCTTTGAGCAACCTGGTCTAGTGTGACCCTTTCAGGTCCCTTCCAACACAAGCCATTCTGTGATTCTATGATTCTGCATCACAAGGATTTACCAACCCAATTTGCAAATATAATCCCTTTCAGGAAATCGAAAGTCATTATCCATGTTTTATTTTTAGCTACTTTGCATCTGAATATACCATTCCTTTTTAATTTCTCCTTATTTATATTTTCTATGGCAGATCTCAACAGCTTAGTTAATATAAACTAAATCTAAAATTTTCTTTCTTCATAATAAAATTAATATCTTTCCTACCCATTTCTACAGGCTGAATCCATTACACAAGCATAGTGGGAAACAGATTTTTTTTTTTTTTTTTTAATACAGTAATCTCTAGAAGGTTGTATAAATTCATATATTGGTTGTATAAAATGCCTTATTCAATAGTCAGCACTGGGATTGTATTGGAATGTCTGATTCTTTGTGCTCTCAAAGTGTAGGAACTAGGGAATTTAGATGCTTTAAATAAAGGAGAGTGGGTTCGTGAATAATTCAAAATCCCATTTTTCAAAACACATCTCTTTTAAGCTTGAACTTCTGATTTTTAAACAGGAAAGTAGGTATGGGATAGACAATTTCCTCTGTATTTTCAATTACTTTTGAACATTTTCAAACAATATGGAGAAGTTTTCTTATTATTGTGACTAATATGCAAACAAGCATTTTTTTTCTTACATTTCTTTCCTTTCTGAAGATCTAATGAAAGAAAATGATTTTGCAGAACATATCAGATGTTGAATATCACATTTGTTTGCTTGCACTATGGTATATTCACACAGTGTAATATGAATTTAGAGACTGGTGATGGCATCATAGGTTTCTACTTCTTCTAGGAGCAATAAATACATTTTTAAGTAATGGAAGATTGAAAAACTGTCCAGTAACATGGAAAGATGCAGAAAGTTTTTTTAAGATTATGTAAAACTTTATCAATTTCAATCTGCCAATAACTGATATCTTTTCAAAGAACTCAGATAATTTTCTTCAGAAAAGAAGTAATGTTTCATTATATTGTAATTAAGATTGCAGTTAGCTTAATTTCAAAATTAAAATAAAGACAAAAATTATACTGTAATTTTTAGAAGCTGAAATTACATAATAATATTAGAACTTACAATATTTTTTATTTTAAATATCTGAAAACAAACTCTTTGCAACAAGTTTTAAGTCAGATTAGTAGACTTTAAATTACTAGATGGGGTTTATGTTTCAGAAGAAAAAGAAAAATAGTTAAGAGTGTCTGATTGGCTGTGTTACAAACAATTTAAGTCCTATTGAGATGATGAGCAGAAGATTCTAAGCCCTTTTTTCCCCACCTTATAATTTCCATCCATATTTTGGTTAGACAGTTCTTATTTTAAATAATTAGTAAAACACACAACATTACCTGCTCAAATTATTGTATCAGTCATAAAATTATGAGCTGTTAGGAGAAAAGTCAGTTAGTGGGTTACCAGGTGGAGAAATAACTGTGAACTAAAATACCCGCATAGAATAAACTGATAATGATTTGGAATTTTTGTGTCAAATATTCTTTGTTAACTGTTGGTATTACCGTCATTTTCAAAGTGTAGGATATAGGGAAAACAAGTAAAATAATTCAGAGTTCTTGCCTACATACTGTGTACCTTTTCTAAACTTAATAACATTCCTGTATGATTTACCTATTTTATATGGGCACGTACTTCTTAATTTTCTTAATAAATATTTAATAGAATTTTATTCTAAAGCTTTCTTCAAGGATTTTGTTATTATATTTCATATTCTAATCAACTTCAAAGTTTAGCCTTTTAAAACAGACTTTTATGGTTTTACCATAGCTTATTTAATTAGTGTGTTTTATGACCTACTAGATTCTTCATATGCTCTAATGCTCCTCTATATACATTGATATTTGAAGACTTGGAAATAATGTCTTGTTTATCCAGCTGCATGAAA
>NW_010234746.1:2273-2566 GCF_000690775.1 Eurypyga helias
GGGTGTTTTTTTGGGGGGGGGGGGGGAGTTGGTTTTTTTGTTGTGTGGTGGGGTTTGTTTGTTGTGTGGTGGGATTTGTTTGTTTTTTAATTTGTATGTACGTATGCAGTAAATAAATTAAGAGTCAAAGATTAGGAGTAATAGTACAGCACTGCTGCAAAACTAATCATTAGGGATAGTGACTAAAGCATACCCAGGATTTGGTATGAAAGCTTCAATCTCCTGCTAGAGTAGTCTTGCTCTTTTCACTTTCTTTCACAGTATTTTCTGCATAGTGATATATTTCAAGAAGG
>NW_010234746.1:2618-7791 GCF_000690775.1 Eurypyga helias
GACAAGAGAAACTTCTTAGCCTTTGGGAAACCTGCGTGTCTGAAAAACATCCTTCTTTTTGCCCCTTGAAAAAGGAACTGTTTTTAGATCTGTGATAAAGTGTCATAAACACAGGGATGATTCTCTGTTATGTATATCAACACACAGTAGGCATCTCCGTACATTTTAATGGAAGGTCATCAGAGAGGCTCAGGTTCACCCTTCTATTCAAAGTTTTGTATTGGCCTGAATGTGTTGAATATAAATGCCATATAATAGGCCTTCATAAAACTGAAGGCTTCACATTCAGGTTTAAATTTTTGGTCTCCATTCAACAGATTAAATGATTGAAATCTGAAAATCATCACTGTTTTTTCTGTCAATACCACACACTGAAATATTCTATGGCATTTTTTTTTTACAGGTGTATATTATTGGTGCAGAAGATTACATAATACTGATACTAATACTAATTTTTTTTTTTTTAGTAGACTTTGCCAAAGTCACAAATAATTCTGCTGAAATGGTGGGGTCGAAGGGATTTTAAAGTATTTATTTTATGCTAGTGGATGAAATCAGAGGAAAAATAAAGCTTTTTAAAAATGTAGCTGTCAGTTGAAAATGTCTAAGAATATTTAAGCAAAATGTTTGTTTGAGAATTTGACATATAAAAGCCAAATTCAGAAAACTTTGCAGCCGCCATACAATAGAATACATCACTCTGTGAAACTGAGTGTACAAGCAATATGGATTTAAATAAATGCTGATGGTTCCACTGTCATTGTTAACTCTTCATGTAACATAAATGAAATGCCCTGTATAATATAAATGCAATTAAGTTATAATTTCTGCATTTTAGAAATAAGATTAATTTCTAACACTAAGTTTTTCTAAAGAGATATACAGTGGTGTGATTGTCTAGTCATTAATGAAATTTAATGATCCACTTACAAAAAATGTCTGTAATTATGGACTGATATTTGCATGTGCAGTTACAATGGAGGCAAAAAGGGTAGCTACAATCTCAGTAATGGGGGGGGGGGGGGGAAACCTCATACCATAAACAATATAATAGCAGCAAAACTGAGACTATAGATACCCATTAACACTTAGATATCCTGTAATATTTTTCTATTTCTTACTGAAATATTGTATTGCTGTGTCTCATAGTAACTTTGAAGCTGGAACACAACACAAGACAAGGTTTTCCAAAGGTTACTTTAACAATTAACCAGAAAGTTGCAACCATTTCTAGTGAAAGGCTAAATATAAAGTTAATTCCAAATGCATGCAATAGAATTGACAAATTAGGTTTGAACATTGCAAACCAAGGCATTTCATTACTATACTTTCCATGTAACAGGGATGAATTTGTGTATTTCAACAATTTTCTTTTTCCTTAGAGAAATTTGTTATTGTCCATGTTGGCCACAATGTTTTCCTTTTTTTGGTGGGGCAGTGGGGTAGGCAGAGCAAGGGGGGAGGGGTAGGGTGGGTAGAGGCATGTGTGCTTCTACACAGAGACTGTTGCAATTAAATCACGTAAGGTTGTTGTTTTAGTATTCTAAACTAGGAGTTAATTATTCCAGTTTGTCATGGTACTTCTCCTATGAAGAAGCAAATAGTGATTGCAGGGACAGTTTAGAAAATTAATACTTAAAAGGAAGAGTACCAAAGAAGATTTGGTGATTAGCTTGATATTCACTATTGCTCTCCTTGTAAAGGAATAAGGAAACTTGTTTATGTTGCAAGTTTTTGTCTCCCATCCAAGAAAGAAACAGAAATAAAATGAGTGAACGCACCACTGGGGAAATCCCAAAGCCTTCCAGATATGTTGTGAACAGTGATGAGCAGATCTGGGGAAGCAGCCAGTCAGACTAGCAACTAAAGGGTCACAAGCCCATGAAAAACTCTTGATTGACAATTCAGAAATGGGCAACAAAATTATTTGTCTTAATATGAAAAATAAAAGGTTAAGGTCCTTCAATAGGGCTGATTATAGACTGGAGAAGAGTGGGGCTACTATAAATAAAATGCTATCATGTCTTTGCCAAAAGAAACTAAATCCTGAGAAGAGACCAATTAATTAATGTCATTCTGAATGATGATTTATGGTGGTGTCTGTAACAGAAGATCCCTCAGACACTGCAAGCTGTTGCCTTAGAAATTGAGCCTCCCTAATTAGCTAGATGACATACAGGGTGGATCCTTCAAGATGGTACACAGTCTGGTCTGACTAACATGTAAAACAAGCATCAACAGTGATGAGGCTGGCAAGGATAAATGGAAATGAGAGCCCAAAGAACAACAGTACAGGGAGTTGGTGTAGCAGGTCAGTGGAGAAAAACTCACGGAGATTAATTAGAGTCAGACAATCTATTAAAAACATATGGAAAATGACAATTGAAATGGAAACATGTTGCAAGGGTGATCAGTACATGTTTTTGAAGACTAAAGAAATGCTTGGGTAAAACAACTTATCAATAGAAGATTAATTGTCATAAACTCACATACAGGGAAGAGGTTCATCACTTTTTAATTAATGGTGAAAAACACAACTCTTGAAAACAAATACCAGTACTTTACTTTCAGCAAACAGCGCTGCTGGGATAAAATAATTACAGAGATGCAGTGCAGAAGAATATTTCCTGTAACATAAGAAACATTAGAGGTGCAAAGAATACACAGGTAAACAGAAATTGCACACTAATAACCTCAGTTATGAAAACTAAAGGAGCGGCAAATGAGTGACTTCCATGAAACAGACCATCTGCTTTGTGAAGATGTCAGGAAAAGAAGGATGAAATACCAAGGGTATACTAAAAATACTAAAAAAAAAAAAAAAACAACCCAACAAACCACCACAAACAAACAAACAAACAAAAAACCCACAAATGCCTCTCATAAATTTATTTTATATCTGAATTTCATTTTCCTCAGAAATGTTGACATAAGTAATATTTCAGAGGACATTAATGACTGATCTGATGAACAGACTCTTGGCTGTAATAATGTTTGGTTATACTCATGTATCAGTCCAGTATCTATCTGGGTAGAAAAAAATTGTTTTCAGATCCCTTTCCATTCCTAGCAACAAGAGACATGCGGAGGTTTCTACTGGAAACAAAACAAAACATAACCCCTAAAGTAGTGTTTGTTGGATGTGTCTTTGGTCTCAAAAACAAAGCTCAATATAATTCTCTTAATTACTCAGCCAAACTATCCAGAACTTGGGGAAAACTATGTGTTGGGATATTATAATGTCCACTTCATCATCTATCAGCACCAGCTTATAGACCTCCTTCCTCTTTAGACCAAGAGGTACATCTGTGTATAATTATGTCTCTGGATTTTGCTTTTTACTGGATATGTGATGCATTGCTTTGTCGTCAAGAAATCTTTGAATGCATTGTTGTTGAAGTAAGAATCAACACCCACTGAGACAGTTCTTCCCTCATTTGCCCTTACTTAACTCATGCTGAGCACTTGTACTCACAACAGTTGTTTTGCTTCCAAGTTGAAAGCTATTCTTGAAATCTAACTCTTTGAAATTTTTCCTCACTGTCTCCTAGTAGTCATCATCCTTCTGCTTCTCCTTGAAAGTTTCTTCTGGTTTTTCTTTTGTTTCTTTTTCCTATAACACTTATGCTTTAGCACAGATGTAAACATATTCTTGCCATGCTCCAGCTAAGGGTTGTCTGTAGTGCTGAGTTGGTGAAAGTGGCCTTAAAGCTGGGGGTACTCCAAAAGACAGTGACTAGATAGATAAAAAGATCAGCTTTCCTGAAATTTAGTCTAACATTCTAAGTTTCCCTCCTTGCAGCCTATATTCTGTGTGCAAGACTAAACTTACATTCTAAACTTCCTTTGTCCTAAATGTCTCTTCTAAAATCTGAGCTATACAAACAAGATGGCATTCACACCATTTGTAATTACTTGTAATTAATGGTGCACATAGATATACCTTGTTTGTCTTTCAGCATCTGTAATGCCTTCAGTGATGTCTGCAAACATCTGGGAGCTGTGATTGTTAATCAGCTTGATGACTACTGACTGCAGTTGCAGGGAAATACTTCCCCTGTGATATGTCATATTAGTTTTCCTAATACATTTTCCTTTTTTCTTTTTTTCTAGGAATAGAAAAATAACCAAAGTGCCCTACAAAATATCTGTAATGAAAGCACCAACGGTCCTCCAAGGAAAGAAGGAATTAGGTGCCTAAAACCACATGCTCAAATTGCAGGGTGAAATGAATTGGAAATTTGTTTGTTTGTTTGTTTCACATAGAAAGTATCAAATTAGTCACTGTAAAATTCCACAGTTTCATTTGTGAAATACGTGATTAATTATTTAACAAATCTTGGACTTTTGAAATCTGGTTTACTGAAATGTAAGCAGTCCTAGAAGACTAGTTCTTTGATCCATCGAGCAACTGAAACACTAGTTTTCATGTATAAGTAAAGCTAAATTTTCTTTTTGATTGACCTTTGAAATAACAGAAAAGATATCAATAGTTCTGTTAAAAAAACAGACCACCCTTCCAAATCTGAAGTTTATTTGCAAGAGAGGATTATTAAAGCCAACCCCTCTTATGATTTGTTGCTAAAACAGAACCATAAGCATTTAGATCAGCTCACATAAAGCACGCATTAGAGAGGAATTGCTGGTATGCTATACATATTCTCTGCAAAATTATTGCTAAAAGATTGACCATTATTATCATACATGTGGGAATGCTGATTCACAACACTTCTGCTGTTTCTTGAATCTCTTGCATACAAAGTAAGTTAATTTGTTCTTACTGTGTATTTGCAAAGTTGTGTGGTGTCTTCAAACTTGGACAAAATGTGGGTCATCCTGATTTTGCCAGTGACAATATATTTTTCATCCTTTCAAGAGCTTATTGTTTATACACCAAGTTATTTGCTTTTCTTTTTTCCTTCTATTACTGGAGTAGCAGATTCTGTTTGCTAACATGTTTCTCCTGCTCTTTGTGAGAATACTGATTTTGTCCTATTAAGTAATTTCTAGTGATGATATGTCACTTTCCTTCTTATACTCTATTTTTCCAAAATTTGCATCTTAATCTTCTACTTTGTGCATTTTTTACTAACAGATTATTGAATATATTCACCCATTGATTTTATTTTAATTCCTTTTAATTAAAATAAAAAAATCTAACTTTTTTTTTTTT
>NW_010234747.1:0-201 GCF_000690775.1 Eurypyga helias
GCTCTGCACGCGGGAGAGGTGCCGGGGTTGGGGGGAGCCTCATGGATATTCATGAGCAGAGAGTTCGCCGATCAAAAGGCGCAATCCTGTTTTCCTTTATAATATATCTGGTTAATACGGACTTAATGAACGAATGAATAATAAATTAGTCCAATTTTGTTTTCTTTCTTCTCGGAAAGGCGGGCGCAGAGGGGGACTCTG
>NW_010234747.1:273-756 GCF_000690775.1 Eurypyga helias
AAACAAATAACGGTGCAATTGGTTTAATCTTGTTGCGGCGGTGGATGCCGGACGGGCTGGGGGAGCGGAGGAGGAGGAGGATGGGGAGGAGGACGGATCCTCCGTTGCCTTCACCCCAGGCTGAGGCAGGGCACGAGGGCAGGGTGCCGGGCAGCTGGGTGCGGTGGGGCGCTCTCGCTGCACTAACCGGAGCAGGATGTGGGCACCGCACGGCACCGGCACGGCACGTGGCCCGGGGTGATGCCAAAGGCAGCACGAGGGAATGGATGGAGTCAGCGCAGGGTCTTCTGGGCTCAGTGGGGGGATGTCTGAGGACCTCTCACCACAAGAAGCATGAGATGACGAGTTCCATCAGGGACGTGAATTGTGGCCGCCTCTGTCACGGCCACGGTCCCAGGACGGTGAGGGGCCATGGGTCCCTGCATGGCAGCACAGCTCACTGAACCGGCGCTGCCTCCGCCGGCATGGCTCCTTGGCGCCTCT
>NW_010234747.1:776-1434 GCF_000690775.1 Eurypyga helias
TGAGGAGAAGGCCGGGGAGAAGGTCCCGAGCAGAGGCCCGCTGGTGCATCCTCCAGCCGGCCAAACCGCGGGAAGGCAGCTGCCCAGGGCGAAGCCCACCCTGGTCCCGGGTGTTTCCTGGGGAGGACTGGGGCTGGCGTGAAGCTCTCCAGGCACACAGATCCCTTTGGAAACACCCTGCTGCCTTCCAGCAGGCTTCAAGGTCTGGGCTCCATCCCTTTCAATCCCCAAAATATCCCATCGAGATGCCCGAACTGCCCAGGCTCCCTGCAGAGCTGGCAGTGGGAGCATCCTCCTGCCCTAGGAGCACAGCACCCGCCTCTCCCCACACCTGGGGGGCAATGGACATGGGTATCATGGGTGGCTTTCCCACTCCCAGCACCCCTCTGCTCTGCCAGGAGGGGCCGGGCAGTGGGTGCCACCCAAAGCAGCCCCCAGACCCACCTTACACCGCAAGGTCACCTCTCTGCCTGCCCTGGGGCCAGGGATGTCCCCGCCCCCCCGACTTTTCCAGGCAGGAGGAGGAGGTGGGTGTCCCCTGCTCTCTGCCTCTAGGTGGGTGCCAGCACCCCAAACCGCCCAGCGATGCCCTAGGACCCCCCCGTCTCCACCGGCGCAGAAGGCATTTCGTGTGAATGCTGCTCAGCTCCAGGTAGCT
>NW_010234747.1:1479-1780 GCF_000690775.1 Eurypyga helias
CAGCTGGGGCGAGTTCAGCGCTGCTCCAGCTGCCTTGGCCCAGCCTCGCCGCTTTTCCCTTTGAGGCTCAAAGCCCCTTGCCGGAGTCCCGGCCGCGGTGGGAAGCCAGGCTGGGGATGAAAGCACCGCTTACCTGCTTACTTCTGCTCCAGCGCCCAAGGAGCAGCAATGCACGGATTACCGAAAATAATTCCCCCTAGAAAAGGGAGGAGGGGGGAAAAAAACCCAGAAAGGGAAAAAAGAAAGAAAAAAAATAGCCTGTGCTGTGGGAACGGCCAGCTAACCTCGAAAGCCTCTTACC
>NW_010234748.1:0-20146 GCF_000690775.1 Eurypyga helias
GCTTTGCTGAAGTCAAGGTGGACCATATCCTCTGCCTTCCCCTTGTCTATCCATCTAGTGATGCCATCATAAAAAGCTATCAGATTGGTCAAGCATGACTTCCCCTTGTTGAATCCATGCTGACTACTCATTATAAGCTTTGTTTCCTCAACGTGTTTTGAGATGGCACCAAGAACAAGCTGTTCCATCATCTTTCCAGGGATGGAGGTGAGGCTGACTGCTTTGTGGTTTCTTGGGTCTTCCTTCTTGCCCTTTTTAAAGATTGGAGTAACACTGGCTTTCTTCCAGTCCTTAGGCAGCTCTCCTGTTCTCCAGGACTTCTCAAAGATTATGGAGTGTGGCCTAGCAATGACTTCTGACAACTCCCTCAGCACTCGTGGGTGCATCCCATCGATGCACAGTTGGGGTCAGCTGTCCTGGCTGTGGTCCTTCCCAGTTTCTTGTGCACCCCCCAGCCTACTTGCTGGTGGGGTGAGGAGCAGAGAAGGCCTTGGCGCTCTGTGAGCACTGCTCAGCAATAGCTGAAACATCCCTGTGTTAGTGACACTGTGTTCAGCACAAATCCAAAACAGACCCCCTTACTAGCTACTGTGAAGAAAATTAACTCTATTGCAGACAAAACCAGCACAGCGCTGTATTTTAGAAAGGGTGTTACACTGGTATTTTCTAGGTAGTGTGAATGTAATTTTTCATGCTGGAAAAAAAATGTGAGTAGGTTGTCTTAACTTCCAAAGAAGTATCTTGTTTCTGAGTTCCTGTTACTAAGTTCTGCTTTACTTAGGGAGTAGGGTTTGCTCCTCCCAGGAGCATATGGTGTTTTGTTTTCTGCATAAAACCTGGTAATTTTCAAGGGCAAGACAATTGCAACTTGTTTGCTGTTTTTTTAGAAACTGGGGTGCTGCTGTATGCTTGGCAACAAAGTAATGTTTCGCATTGGTTTTCGACAGGGCCATAATATGCACCCAGGATCTCTCTGCTCCTTCAGTGACACCTTGTTCCTGGAAAGCCTTTCCTTGCTGGGAAGGTGGCAGGCAGAAATCTGTCCTCAGCCTTGCTGCCATGGGGTCTGTCACCTCACCTGGCCATGAGGCACCCTCTGATCAGAACAGTGGCCCTCATCACTGAGTGTAGTTTTGAGCTCATGTACCAACATAAATGTTCCCCGATAGATGGAGAAATAGTGTTAATATGGCCCTTGGTAACAAATCTTGTAAAGGACATGGCAAAAATGGGCATCTGAGTTTAGTAACAGCTTCTGTGAACGTTAGGATACATTAATACGCTTAACTGAAAGTGTAATTGAGTGTCCTAAGTGATGCTTGTGTGGTCACATTAGGTAGTTTTGGACAAAATGAACACTCGAAGTAAACTTATTTTTAATTAATGTTATCTTTCGTGGTTGCAGAAACATTGGTTTTGCAGTTTAGCAAGAGAAAAGAAAAACCCCAGTTGTAGAAGGCACAAAATACGGTGAGGGAGGGGGGTGCAGGGGAAAGAACCTGATGCTTACTGGCCACGTTAAATTTTCAGTGAAAAGCATTTTAAAATGTTATAAAGGCAAGTGAGTTGGTGGTGGTGGCAGCGGCCCACGGGCAAGGTTGAAGAAAGGAGAAAGAACATTGGCAGTAACAAGATAAATATTTTAAGGTTTTTTTCAGAAACTGTAGTATTTTAGCTTTAATCATGTTGCAGAGCAGAATTTTTTCTGTCGCTTCAGAGTTCTGGAACCTCAGTAGTTCATGCATTTTTGTCTGTACTTGGGTTTTAGCATGCACTCAGTTGTTTTCTGACATTCTGGAAATCTGGGTTTTAGCATGCACTCAGTTGTTTCTGACATTCTGGAAATCTGATGGCTCTTGGGATAGGCACATCTTTGACAAATTAGGAAGCTCTTAGTTTTGTGAAATGATATCAAGAATGTAATACAGATTTTTGTATTAAAGCTTCTAGTAATACTGAACAGCTGGAAGAAATTACACATGTTTAAACCCAAAATAAGCAGAGCAGATGCAGGAGAATAGTTTCGGACATGCCATAGCCATGTCTTTTGGTAATTGCAGGCTATGTCCTGGTCATGTTGGCTGATGAATGTCTCCTGCAGAGCTGGAAGTGGAATGAAGGGTGCAAAGGAAAGCCAGCTTCCCTTGGAGTATGCCAGTGGTCTGTGTTGGGCTGGGGAGCTGCGCTTTTCTCGTAGTGCCAATGGTTTCCTTAGGAATAGTATAGTCAGTATTATCAATTAAAATACTGAATAATATTAGTGAGTAATACTAGTTGAAACATCTGTGCTGACCATGGCAGACTGCTGTTGTAGGCTGTGTGTAGCTCTTACGCTGTTGCTATCACCAACATCGAAAACAGCTTGAAGGTTGTGGGGGTAAACCTACAAGGGCTTTGTGGCTTAGTGACCAGGTGGTATCCATTCAGTCTTACCAACAGGGGTCCTAATCTGCATACAAAACTCTTTCCTTCCTCCAAAAAGTGTTGCACCCCACCCCTCCTGCCCCCAAGGTTCCCAGTTTGCTCTGGATTCTGACTGAGGGGCTAGATGGCCAGTCACTTCCTCTTGCAGTGGCACGGACTGTGTTTGGACTGGCACCCTGTAGCCCTACATTAGCTTTTTGTTCAGGGGGTGTTAGAGTAAGTTGTTGTGTATTGCTGTGGACAGGGCTGTGGGGGTGCAGAGGTTGAAGAGGGTGCTGGTTTTTTGCTGCGCCTGGATGCCTGCACCTGTCCTGAAGCACGCCCATAGGCCTGTGTCCTCTCTTCCCATCCTAAATTGTGGGCTTACGAGTGGCAAACTGATAAACAAACTGAACAAATTCGCTGGTTTACTTTGTGAGATATGGAAATAAACTGTGTCTTGGCTAAATTAAGATTGTGTAAACTACATTTACTTATGTTTATCCTTAACTTTGTATTTAGATGTAAATGTTGGAAGGCTGCACTTGTGAATTTTATAAACAATCTCCTGCCTGTCAATAGGGGCACTCTAGCCTTGATTATGGTACCAGATCCCATATGTCCTAGCTGGTTTCATCATGCTGTTTCAAATTGTGTTAACACATCAATGGGAAGGTAAATGTTTGATAGTTTTTGTGTGATGATAATAAAACTGGGAATTTGAAATTCAAGAAATTAGTTATGTTCAGTGACTGAGCCCTTTCCACAGATCTTAAGAGAATGGCATTTGCAAAAGCTGGAGATGATAAACTGGATTAGATTTTGGAGATGCTTTTTAGGTCTGTTGAAAACTGATTGCAGCAAACTTCTCGATTTGAGCACTGCCAAGTTCCCTGGGAGTGCTATCTTTTTGTCTTTTGAACTCTGCAGTTGTCAGATGTTTCTTTATTGCATTATATGGAAGCACTGAGAATATGTGCATCAAGCAGTAGCTTTATGGAAGCATCTGTAACATAAAGCTAAGAGTGAAAACAGTGTTCTGTCATGTGCATCTTCCCCAGATGCCGAGAACCCTTGCAATACTCTGGTTAAGATGTTTTGTTTCAATTTTCTTCCTGTATGTTAGAGCTGTTGACATTTTAGGAATTTTTGTAGCAACATTTCGGTGGAGGAAAACATGATTAGAGGCCTGGGAGAGGGGAGACAACCCACTGTCCATATATGGCTTTACTACCTAGTATATTTGGTATGCTGTTTAAAATAGCTTACCTTTATTTTCCCTTTCGATAAGCATATGGGTTAAGCTGTTTGTTTGTGAATAGTAAGCCACACTGTGGCAGTTCTGGACGTGTAATTACTGGAAAGACTCTGAACATAATCAAACCTACTCTTCTGGCGTGGCCTGAGTTGGACCGAAATAAGCAGCTTTTAATAGCGTGTATCAGCAAACCTGCCTGTTTAGAAGTTTGTTGAGTTTCTCTTACACTTGGATTTCAGAATTCAACTGAAACTTCGAGATGATGTGGCATAATCTCCTGAAAACATGAGGGTGGGTTTTTTTCTGTTTGTTAGCTTTTGTTGTGTTGTCAAGAGTGGAAAGTTGCGAATAAGCCAAAAAAAAATCTGATGCTGAATCACTTCCAAATTTGATTTGTATGTTCAGCAGCATAAATGAGGCGCCGTGTTTGAAGAGACATTCCACCCCTCTCATGGGGATGCTGGCCATCAGCAACAGAGTGCAGAAGTCGCCGTTTGCCAGAAGTCCACAGTGAAGAAATTCAGTTCCCCTATTGAGTGTTCATGGATTAAGCCCAATTATTAGAAATGGTCTAATTTTTAATGTTTTCTAGTTACAAGTGGTTGTTTTTTTTTTAAATGCAGATCACCCTACATCACTTGCTACAGAGTGAAATGAATAATGAGGAAGTGCAAGTTTGAGGCAAAAAAATTGTTGGTAAATGTTTTGGAGGCACCTGAGGTAGGTGTTACGAAAAGGAAGATAGGTGTCTCTAGCTGTCGGGTAGCTGTGGCTCCATGGTGCATTTAGTACCAATTGATGCCTCTGGGTGTTGATTGAGCCCTAAGGTGCAGGACTGGATTTGTGGGGGATGATCTTGTGCTGAATCCCTGCTCTGTCTGTTTAGACGTGTTGCTGGAACAGTAAGCTGTGAACGCAAGTGGCAACAGTAATGGTATTGAAACTTTCTGGTGCAGGTCTTTCAACTCTTACAGTGAGCTGAGGTGAGAACTCTCCCCTCCCTCTTAGCAAATATTTTTTTTCTAATCATGGATTGCTAATTTTTTTTAGATGACTGAGCTTGCAATTAAGTTTGAAACTGCAGAGGGATATTTTAAAGATGATATACTGAGGCATCCTGAAAGATCCAGCTCTAGGAACCGTGAGCTAAGGGCCGAGCACATTCTTGGGCATCCCACTTCAGTGTACTTTCTCCCTATAGTTCTGCCTGCCTCCAGGGTCGCTTTGAAAACTCACCTCCTTTTCCAGAGATCCTGATCCCAGCTTGCATACTGTGCCATCAACAGGAGATCATGGAGGGAGTTGGAAGGGATGGGTGTTGCCCAGCAACTGAAAGCCCTGCTCATGTGTTTTCTTCTAAGAATATGAATGAATCCTTGAACAAATAAAGTTTACAGGTTTGTTGATAAATGCTGTGTTCGAGGATGCTTTTATGGATACCAGCTGTAGTGGGGAAAAAACAGATGTTAATATCAGCTAGGTTATCAGGCTGCCAAACCGCAAGGAAAAAACAGCAGGATGCTACCTGAAGAAATCTCTACGTTGTAATCCTCCTCTGATGACTGTTCCTTCCAGCTTCGTGTCACCAGGAAATTTCATTATAGCCATCCTAACTTTTGTCCCAAAGTAACTACCAAAACTGCCATTTTCATTATAGGCTGCAGTATGTCCGAAGTAAGGTTTGTGCAACTTTTAGTTCTTACTATACAGTTAAAAACTTCTTTTCTGTTTTTCTCAGGCAGAAATTATTAAATTCACAGCAGAGGGTCAAATTCTGTTGTGTTTTGGTTTTGTGTTGATCTACAGTCATTATAACAATTCTGCATTACTTCAGGTATCCAACTAAGATCAAACAAGTCCTTCCCTCTGAATTTTCATTTCAGTTGCTTTTAACTTCAAATATATTTGTAAAATATGAACACACAATTAGAAATTATTTAAGTCTGAGAGGCATGGTAACAGGGAACCCTCTAAGATTACTAATTAGAAGTGGATAACGGTTAATTTTCCCCTCTATTTCATGTATGTCTTCTGCCTTGTACCTGAAGATGCTCTGTGGCATCTTATATGTAAGGTCCAGTGTGTTCCTTCCACAACCCTGGCAGAGCTCTCAGGAGACCAAAGTCAAGATAAAAGGATGAAATTCATACATGGATGATTGAGCTGTCTGGATGTTAAAAGACTTGTCAAGTAATTAGTTATCTATCTGAGTATTACCATCAAATATTTAGAAAATCCTAACATGGGGGTTTTTTTAATAGAAAAATCTAATAAATCACTGAACTACAGGCATTTAATATTTTTTCTAATTCAATTTAAAAAGTAACAAAGCGATATATTTGACAAATCTCTGTTGAAGGGAGCTTAGCTTTGTAGCCCACAGTCTTACACAAACATGATAAAGAATAACATTGCTGAATTAACGTAACGTAAGTAATTCCTTTTTGTCATGGCAGTTTCTGTGTAGGTGGCTTGGGTTTAGAGATAGGCTTGGGAAGTTCTGTGCTTAGTATGCTGAAAAGTTTTCTTGGAGATATGGAAGTATTTAAACAGTTGTTGTAAGATCTATGAATGTATTGATTTATTTTATGAATGAATACCACAAGTATAATCTTACGGTGTTGGGTGTAAGCTGCATACCTTTCCCTTTCCTTTTTTCAAAAAAAAAGTGTCATTTATGTGAGACATTAAACTATTTTTCCGTCATTTACAAATGTGATATACTTCTAACTGTTAATCTTCATCTCCTCCTGTATTTTTGTATGCCTGCTAAAGCAAATGAACTGTCATGATGGGGATAAATGCTTCTACTTCCCCGAACCTGTGAAGTCTCATCTATTCAGCAAAAGAACATCTGCAAGAGAAACTTTGTGTAGAGCTTTAACATGTGGCTGGTCTGTTTTCACTCTTGGAGCTTTCCAAAGTTGCCAAAGAACCCGACTGTTTCTTTGCAAAGAAAAGCTTTCTTACCTTTTCTGGTAGTGGAAATAGGCAGTATTTGCCCTTGTATTTGGGGGCAGAGGGAGAACGAGGGTGAGTTTTATGCTGGGGCAAGAAAGTCACACTAAAAACACTTCCAAATAAGTTTTTTGAAGGATTTGGCTAAATCACCCAAATTGAGATGCATAGCCCAGGAGTGGCTGTATCATCTCTTGTTCTGACTATTGAATTGGGCAAGTGATAACATGGCTGATGGGCTGCTGGAAAAGTAACATCTGCTGCTTGAAAGCTTTCTAAAATGCTTAAGTATACTGGTTTTGCTTCCTCACAGCAATCGTTTCTATCTGCTAAACAACAAAAGGTTTTTGTAGATGCTGAGAAGTTGTGCAAGTGCTTTGAAGTAGTCAAGCAATCCCTGCAGTGCTCCTGAAACGGAGCTGCCCGTTTGTCCCATGGGTGCTCCTGCTGTCGATCCCAAACAGGCGGTCAGGCCAGCTAGGAGTGTTTTACCTCATGCAATGAATTGTGGTAGGAAATAAGTTTAGGCCAGTTTGAAAGAAGTAGTAGCTTACACGAACAGTCAGTAATCCTACAATGATGGGGGCATGGGAAAGTGAATGCCAGCCTGATGTTTTCTGGGAGATGCAGGATTCAAGAAGCAGCTTCTTTGTCAGAACCTAACTGTGATAGGACCCGAGTGTGCATTCAGCGTGATGGGTGGCACTTGGTTTAGCCTCTGGAAAACTAGTCCTTGTTTGCCAGGAGTTCCCACTTCAGTTCTGCACTGTTTCCCCTCACTGGTTAGGGCTGGAAGGGATTTGTCTTTGGTGTTAGCCTGATGCCCTGGTTTTTTATTGTTGTTGCCTTTGTGCTGTAGAGCCCTGTGTCAGGACTCCTTCTAGGAGGCTCAGTGGAGTAAAGCAGGTGCACAGAGTAGAGGGAGGGTAGCATGTTTATTAATACCATGGCCTTTGTAATCTCCCTGGTCATCTTCTCAACTGTTGCTGTGTATTGATGGCCTTCAAGTGCCTGCCTTGAATAGAATGGGTGGTGGATCGAGACAAGGTGGAATCAAAATTGGTGTAGTCCTGCTCTACAGTGAGCTTCCTTAGTGCTGGTGGATTTTGCTGACACTTTTGAGTAAATATATTTCCATCTAAAATGGCTTAATACCTAGTTGTCTTTGTTAAGCAATAGCCATCTTGTATCTGAAATTCTTCATTTTATTCTAGCCTGAAACTGATGGAGCTGAGCAAACTATGAAAAATGTCACTCTGTCATACTTCAGACTACTTTATTAGAAGCTGCACTGAAGTAGAATTCTAATAACTTTCACAGTACTTCTCAAAGTTCGGAGCTGAGGGCAGTAAAAGCATTATAGTTCCTCCCTCAGAAAACCAACTGACAGAGTTTTGCAGCTTGGTACAGCACCGGAGAGCAAGTCCCCTTCTTGCCATTCTTCCTCTGACCTTATGACAAAGTGTAGTTTATTCTCAATTACTGTGTCTTTGCTTTATAACTCAATAGGAAATTAGGTCAACACTTTAGACATTAATAGTTCGTCCTCTTTGATATACCTGTGCTTTTTAGGAATTAAGGTGCAGTAGGAGATCAAGAAATCAGAGGTGGTTCTTTCTCCAGAAGAGATGATGAGGAAGTGTTGCTCAAAGTGTGTGGTAAGGTTAATAGGAAACTGTAAATAGAAACAGATTTTTTTGAGACCTTTCCTGCAGGTTTTTCCCTTGTATTCAAATTTTTCTTTGTGTGTAATGGGGATCAGTATGCACTGATTGTGTTGCACACTAGAACTTCAGGAGTACAAGACAGCTACAGCTTAAACCAGGGAGAGTTAATGCTTCACTATTTAGCTGGTAGGACAGACAAAGGAATGTGTTTTAGTCTGCACTGGGATAGGAAACTTAATGCAATATAAGAAGGCTAAACTGAAGAAGATTGGAGACCAAACCACCCCATCTGTTTGTCTTTCAGGATACATCTGAATCAAAAGCTGCTGATATCTTTAATGATTAAGGTTAACAAAACCTACTGAAGCAGTAGGAAACTTGGGGTAGGATCTGCTGTTTTTTTAAATCTCAGGTTGTCGTGTGTCTGCCACATGACTAAGGTGATTAGAGACATCTCAGACTTCAACATGTGTGAATGGATTTTGAGGAATTGCCAAGATAGCCTTCCATATGCAATGATGACTGACTGTGCAGTTTTAGCTCCTGGGAAATGGATCATTTTGTTTTGATTGATGAAGTTGGATGAAAAACTTTGTTCCAGTACTTCCAGGCACTGTGGGTGTCTGAACTTGCAGGTTCAGACAGAAATACTGTAAAGCTTTGTGGTTTATACCATTTTGCAAGGAAGACTTAGGCATGCAGTGGAAGTGAGAGAAAGTAATAGCAAGAGCCTGGGTTTTAAGGGTTTCCAAGGAGATCCACTGTCATTCAAGAAAGGGAAGAAGTATAGCTTAAATGGGTCTGAATATGGACAAGTATGTTTGTCATGTAAAAAGCTTCCTGGAGTAGCAGAATGCTGCAGCTCAGAATAGGAGAAGATGACAATAATCTGTAGTCACCTTAAGCTTTGTTTAGTTAATTACGTAATTCATGTATAAAATCAGGATAATGAGCTCAAGCAGAGTACTGTGCTAGCCAATGAAGTGGATGCAGTATCAGAGTGGCTTGTTTTCAGGACTAGCTGGATGTCTCCCATGGGACTTCACTGAGCAGTGCCAGTGTGTCCTGAGAGCGTTATGGGTGTCTGGCCAGGCTACATCTCTGCTCTGGTGAGTGCAGCAGTCATTGCATAGGGAAAAACAGTATCTCATTTAGTTTGTTCTAGGTATGGTCTGCCTTTCTTTGGCTACTTGTTTGATTTTGCTGGAATAAGGAAGATCTTTGTCATGGCTGTAGTCACCAATTCCAGCCTTCACGATGGCTCAGGTCTCTTTGTGTTAACTCATTCAATTAAAGGGAATGATAGAAAGCAGTTGAATTTTGTACTTTTCTAGTGCTTGTCCTTGGAAAGAGCCTGTGATCCTAAATCCTTCTCCCTCACATCAGATAACACTTCTCAGGCTAAAAGCTTGAAAGGTTTCCATGTCTGTATTCATGACACAGACAAATTAACATTTAAACATTATTATGTGGAGCTACTCATATTTGCAGAAATTGGTACTCCAGTAGATAGAAAGCACGGTGAACGTATTTAACACTCCTATGTTTAGTGTTTGAACGTTTGCAACTTCTTTTACATTCTTGCTTCCTTACATGTAGGGACTAGGATTTAAACAGCAGTGAAAGAAAGCACAGTGAACGTATTTAACGCTCCTAACTATGTTTAGTGTTTGAACATTTGCAACTTCTTTTACATTCTTGCTTCCTTACATGTAGGGACTAGGATTTAAACAGCAGTGAAGCTACATCCAAGTGATGCTTCTGCCAAGCAGGTGAAGACTGCCTCTTCTGAAACAAGATTAGGTTTTTGAAAGTTGCCATTTCTTTGTAATAAGTTGTACTTGGTTTGATGGTATGTTTATGCCGGAGAATGGGGGGACTTTGTGATTACCTTTACTGTATTTTCTCTGGAAACGATTACTGTCAGTGGTACTGTGTGAAGCTGGCAGAAAGCATTTCTGCTATTGGTCTGCTGGTTGTCATTGTTTGTGAAATAGGTCTAAGGGCTTTGAAGATGTACAAAAAGATGAGAGGCATATGTTGGGCTCTCCATAGTTAGGCAATTAAGTAAGAGAGTTACAGTAGCAACAGAGAGGAAACAAACTGCCAAGTGCTGGAATCCCCAGGCTGTGGGATTTCATGCATGTCCTTTACGGTCTTGTTGTAGATGCAGATAATTTGCCTAAAACATAGGGATTGTGTAATAATGAAAGATACTACTTCAGTTAATGTTTTCTAGGAGGAAGAAAAACTTTAATGCTTTATTTAGGGATTACCTATTTCAATAATAATGCTGTCAAACTCTTGTATTCAGGATCTGGGAAGTATAGAGGAGGTTGAATTGGCTGTTGCGGGAGAGAGCACACACAGATGCAGAAGAAGATGCCAGGACACTTGAACAGCGGAGAATGTGATACTTAAGAGTTTTTGCAGGTCTTCTTGGGTGGTGGAATACCTTTCTTCCCTTCCCATACCTCCTGCCTATACTCTTTGTTTATGCAAGTAATTTTACTCAGTGACAGAGTTGCTTTGAGGGATGCAGTGGTGGTGGTCTCCTGGCCACTACTCTTCTAGAGGTGCAGGCTCTGGGGAAGCAGGCAAGTGTTTTTAGCCATCCAAAATAGTTAGGAATAGTTATAAAACAGACATGTTCTGTCTGAAGGGATGGAAAAGGAGATGATATATAACCTGAGGAACAGAGAAAGGAAAGAGGAGCCCTTACAGTTGTCCCATCTTATTTTGTGTAAGACAAAAGATGCGAGAGAAGCGATCGGTTGAAGTCAAGAAAGAAATGACCTTTTGAGTGTTCTCATTTTGCCGCCTTCACCAAAAGAAAAAAGTCTTAGAAAAAAGACTTGCTACATTTGCAAGTGAAGACAAGTTAAGCCTTTTGATGCTCTCACCAGAGATCACAAGTCCCTGGCCTTGGGGGTGCTGAGAGTTTTCTGCATACACTCCAGTCAGCTCTGGAGGAAATGGCTGCCCCTCAATGTGGCCTGGAAAATGCTGTGGAGAGAAGGAGCTGGGTACGGGTGTTGCACTGGCTTCTGGTTACTGCATTTGGGTCACTTGTAATAGATCTGTCTCTTCTGTTTCTTTAAAAAGGTATGTGGATTTATAAGTGTGAGAAACTGGGTCCTTGGGGTCATACCACAGGTTTAGATCCTGTTTGGTTTTAAGTTTTGCTTTCTCTGCTAGATGCTTCGTGTGTATATACATTCTTGTTAGACTTCAGGAGAATGCTTATATTAAAAAATAAAAATGCAAATGCATAAGTATTTCAAAAATTTTTGTTTGCAGATCTCAAGGCTCTTGCATCTCATATCTTATACTGTCTTAACTGTACATACTGTATCACAGGGTTACCCTGAAAATGGAAGGGGTGGAATCCATAGGGGTCTGCTGAGTACTGATGTCAGGCAGAAGCCCTGTGTTTGTGCCTCAGTGACATTTCTGCCATGTTCAGGCTGAAGTACTGGAACTGTTCTGCATGTAGAGGTGGAGAAATGTTCCAGTTCTGCCACAGGATTGATAAAGCTGAGCATTATGGAAAGAGGGCTAAGGCTTGTTTTTATTACATAATGGTTACAACTTGGGGGGAAAAAAATATTAACTTCTCTCTTAAAAAATGTTTGCCAGCCTGGAAGATTAGTTTGTTAGAGCAGGGTTTCTTATTAGCCCTGCAGATGTACTCAATGTTTCTTTTCTCCAGTATCTCAGAGATCCTTTTTTTCTTTGCTCTGCAGCTGTAACTCTGTTATTTAATCCACAGGGTCAGTATGGTACTACACTAAATAGTATTTCCTGTTTTTCTCTCATGGAGTCTCTGCATGCCTGGGTAAGATTTATGCCATCTACCTCATCATGAAGAACTGTCAGTGGTAAATAAGTACTTTCTCTCTCACGTGGCCATTAATTGCTATTGCTTGCGTGTTTGATAAGACTTCCTTTCTGCATAGGTCGGATGTTACTTCCTGACAGCCTATAGCACAAGGCCAAGATTTGATGTGGAATACACTGGTCAAAATGGCCAAAGCTTTTTTAGTTTCTGGGCAAGTTGAAATGGGCCCTCATGACAGGAGATGAGAGCTGTTGGTCATAGGCACAGCCAGCAGCCTGTCCTCAGCTGTGGTTGCTGAGGCCGTGCTCGCAGCCGCCCCTGGCCAGACCCAAGCCGTGGTACAAGGCCAGGCCAGCAGTGCTGGGATGCGACTAAGCACACAGAGGTGTCCCTGCCAGCATGACCCATGCTGGTGAGGGCAGGCGTTCACTGCCTGCGGCACCAGGGCAGTAGGAGTGCCTCACCGGAACAGGGCCATTGCGTCGGCAGCCTGCCCCGCTGCACTCCGGCTTCATAGCGCTTTGGCCAAGTACCGTCCTGCTGCTGAGGCAGTACGCTCTCTCTGTTTCCAGGTGTGCACCACCCACTGTGGGGTACAGAGGGGTCCACAGTTGCACGCTTTCCTGTTGTCATCAGTGCGTATTTTGGCAAAAATCTAGAAATGAGTATGTTTAAGTGTTTTCTTGCTTTCCACCAGCTTTATGGCCAGGTCTAATGATGCTCATCATTTATTATGAGAGGAGCTTGTCAGCATGAGGGTGGTTCAGCAAATGCAGGAAAGAAATGCTGTTTTGAAGGGAGAACTTCTAATGGAAATGGAATGTGAAAAAGAACTACTGAAGAGCTCTGGAAAAAATGTTTTTCTTGTTTCTGGTACTAGCAGGGCTTCAAGATTGAGATCTGCCAGCAGATCAGTGAGAAATTGGAGCTTGCAGAGGCATATGCTCCACATTTTGGAGAGATTTAGATGTGAAATTGCAAGTTCAGATTCAGTTGGTCTGTATTTAAGAATAATCTGAAATATAAAATCTGTGATATTTAAAATACAAAGGGGGAACTGAAAGACCTAAGAACTTTCTAAATATTCTCTCGGCATCATCTTTGTTGTTTAAGTGTTGAAAGGGCAGATGGTAAGTGTTTGTATTTCTTGTTTTAAAAGTTAAACCCAGGCAGAGGCAGGAAGTGCCTTCGCGCTACTGTGTACGTCTGCCTAAGCCATCACGACAGTGTAGGAAATTGCCACTTCTTATGGAAAAAAAGAGGGGAAAAAAATGTACAGAATGATTAAAAAAGATTAAATACAACAGAGTTCTTTGGGGTTTAAGACACTGTAGCCTTTTCAGCTATGTCTAGCCAAATATTTCCTCCATAAGTAAGGAAGACTTTTTAAAAAATCACGAAGATAAATTCTGCAGAAATACAAATATATGTAATGGGGGGAGGACATCTCCAGTCCTTCTGTAAAGCATGTTTTCATACAAATCATGATGCCTGTATGATGACCAAAGATAACAAAAGATTTCGTAAGTCACACTTTGACTTCTGCTGCTGTAGACTTAATTTCTTGAATGTAGATGTGTTGTTTCACTTCAGAAATATTTAATGACAGTGACCAGCGTGAGGTGTATAGTTCAGTGGCTATTGAGAAAATAGCAGTTTTAAATTATAGCTATTCTTAACTTGCTACAGTGAGCCATTGCTGCTGTCTATTTAGAATCAGTCAGTACTTCCTGCCTTTTTGACTACAACATTTGATGTTAAGTATTGTGTCTGTGACCAAATGGAAACTAGTCCCAGTCTGTAGGTCAGAGGCAGACTTTTTAAAGACTAATCCTGAAAATCAGTAGTTGTAACTCTAGTTAATAAACAGCATTGTCCTGTTCAGCTTTTCTTGGCTGTTAGTGTTGCCGATCTCAAATATAGTAAAGGAGTAAAATATAGTTTAAGGAGTAAAACTTTTTTTGATTGTTAAAATCTGAAAAATCCTCTTAGTCTTGCCGAGAGAGACCGGTATTTTATGTATTTAAATATCTGTTCATTTTGACCTAAGCAGCAGTTGCTACATCACTAATACAAAGTTTGTGCCATCCATACTTAGAATCCTTACAAATACTTAAATACATAAAATTACTCAATTGTGTAGGTCAATATTCAAGTTTAATCTTGTGTAATATATCATTTTCTCTTTCCTGTGTATCAACAAGCCCTTCAGACTGATACTGTGGTGAAAAAGGAATTTGATCACGATACATGTGAACAGAACAGTGAGATGACATTTATTTCTGTGCATAGTATAGTTTTGAACAGCCACATTTTACATGAGGAAAAAAGAATTGGAGACGTACTGGGAAAAAAAATGCAAAAATTATTTGAGAGATGGAAAAAATACCTTGTGAAACTTGGTATTGGTTTAGCATAAAGACGACTGGGACATAACTTGATCACAGGGGTCAAGTACCTTTGCAGGGAGAAAATACCAAGGAAATGACAGTACATGAGAAAGTCATAACAGGAAGCAATAGCTGGAAGCTGCAGTCAGATAAATTTGAATTGGAAATAGCAACAATAATGCGATTATGTGGGTAACTGGGGACAGTCATAAGATATGTGAAGAGAAAAATCTGTTGTGGAGAATCTGGCTGTAACAAAGTCAGTATCAGTAGCAAGTTCTTTGCTGAAAGTTATGTTATGAGAAACATTTTGGCTTTCCTGTGCTGTTTGTGTAGAAGCTATGGAAAAAAAAAATCGCTTTTTTTAATTAAGGGAGGAGAAAAATATTCTGGGAGGTTATCAAAAATGTAGGACAAAAACATTTCTTGTGGCAAGGACTCAAAGATATGTCTCTTCTGGAGAAAAAAAAGAAAAAATGTTCTGCTGATTTCTTTGGCGAATGCTAGTGTTGTAATATTCAGCAGTCCAAAAAAAGTTGGTTTTTACTATCTCATCGTGGCCCTTTAGTTTTGAAACAAAGCTGGCTGTATAAGTCTTTGTCAGAATGGACTTGAACTGTTTTGAGCAGCATCAACTGCTTTGCTTCGGCCTTTAAAAAATGGCAGCTCTCACAGAAAGCAGGTGGGCTGTGTAAATACTCTCTGGGTGGGAGAGCTGAGGTGGTAACTGAGGGGTAAAATTTCCTAACCTGTTGCACGGGACCGTGATACAAGAATAACCTCTTCTGGCCTTTGGGAGGGGAGGGAGATGCTTCCTGATTTCAGGAAGGAATCTGAACTTTATGTGGCATTTTCGGCTGTGTTTGTTCATTCTACGTTCTTTGCCCAAGGGTCGAACTCTGTGTGCTTGAGCTGGATGCTTGTCCCTTTACAAAATACGGGCACTGCAAGGCTTAGGTATTATAAACAACTGCGGATAATAGCTGGCTCGTGACACAGCCTTGAACAAGTAGTTTGTGTGGGAGTGAGGGAGAGGAGAGCTTCTGGGCTCTAGCAGACTTTGTCACCGGCAGCCCTGCAGAGCTGTTGTGGAAAGGAGCTACCTGTGAGCATTCTCAACTAGCTGTGTAAGTTTTCACTGAGTGAGTTTTTCAACAAGAATGGTTTCCTACCTGGTTTTGCTCCCACACAATCCCCCTTCAAGATCGTCATCCCTTTGACTGCAAGGGAGGAAGAAGGGTTGTGGGCGCAGCGTGACCTGGGAGATGCAGGGGCAAGGGAGGGTGCTTCACTGAGCCCGAACCCGACGGAGCCAGGCTGTGTTTGGCAGAGAGCGGCAGAGAGGAATCGGGCCGGGGAGGAGGCCGCAGGAGCCAGGGAGGCTGGCAGAGGTGCTGCAGAGCACGGCCAGCACGCGAGGGCTGCCTTCGGCCGCACTGGCCAGCCAGGACTCGCCCAGCCAGGACTCGCAGCTGACAGTGGGAGTGGAGCAGGACTGTCCCAGAAACGCAGCCAAGCGACCGGCGAAACAACCATAGCTGCTTCTGGGAAATTCTACATGCCAGCAGAGCTCTGCTTGTGCTTTTCTTGGATCTCTGTCTCGAGCTTTTCGTAGAAAACAGCAAGAGGGTTTAGCATCTAAAAAAGCAAAGCACGTGAATTCTTGTGGTTTAAGAGCAGATGTCTAGTTTAATAATATATACCTCCCCAAAACACTGCATATTTCCAAACAATTCTAAGCCAGTGCCAAAGATCAACATCAGTGTTAGTGCCTTGTTTCTACATTGGTCTTGCAATAGTTGGTCTTCCTTCAAATGGAGGGCCATCAGTCTTTTCTCCTAACATAGCTGAGCCTTTTATACTACTTCATGTTTTGAGTAACAGGACTAAAAATGCAGTGATGATTCTCTCCTCTGATATTCTTTTTTGGAAAAGTAGGAGACCAGCCCCCTGTCATAACGGAATAGCCCCAGCTGCTCTTCCTCAGTATTGCAGTGAGTCCTAGGCTTTCATGAGTCAGGAGCAACATGCATATGCCCAGCTTTACCAGAGTTACCTGTGAGCTGGTAATCTGCTGGAAGACTACAAGAGTGCTTTTGCTAGGGATCACGACTAGAATGTCACTAAACAAGCTAATTTTGTATGTAGAATGGCTTTAGAAAAACAAACATAACTTGTTCTTGTGAATGTGCTGTTAAGTCAGATATGGTAATGATTTGGAAAGAAATATTTTGTCATTTGGAACTCTGTGACCCGAGGCACAGACATGATTTTTCTCAATTTAGAGATGACAGTTGGTTCTTGCACTGACACCCCAAAAGAAATGGTATTAGTGTCTCTTACCAGCTTTACATGAAAGCTAGTTCTGTAGTGCTTGATCACCTCAGTCAAATGTGTGTGCTTTGGTTACAGGGATCGTGAACTAGTTTCTCAAATTTTTATCTGTTTGTTTTGAAACCGGCATTTGCTACTTTCAAGAAAAAATAATGCCTTAAAATTAGGGTTGGGTTTACCATGGCTGATAGGTATCGTGACTTTGTGTGGTTCGAGTATTTTGTTGTGGACTTGGGGCTGTACTTACAATTTCGGAGGACTCGCAGGTCACAAGATACACATCCCCACCCTTGTAACAACCCAACCTTGTAGTTCCATGAATCTGGAGATCTAATAGGATGAGTTTAATTAATCCAAGTTTGAGTTTATTAATCCAAGGAAACTTGCCATGTTAAAGCTGGAGGAAAGAGAGGCATAAATGTTTGCATTTAAATAATGGGATACTACAAACGAGGCTGGATTTAGTTACTTTTATTGGACAGAGTAGAAACAACAAAAGAAGCTAATGGGCTCAAGCTGTGCAAAGGAAAGTCTTCACGTGGACAGTGCTGGAAGGCTTCTTGCTCTCACCCTCTGCTTGCTGAGATCTGTACTTCTGTCTCAGCTATTGTTTTTGAACAAATATTTCTGGAAAAGACGGTGGATCTGATGCAAACAAGTCTTTTGGTATATTTTTGTCAGACACTAGGAATGAGAATGGTGATTTTTCTTTATAAGAATAGTCATGTCTCCTGTGCAAAGTACAACAGCCTGAGACATCTCAGTATGTACAGCCTCTGGAAGAGGGAGGAGCTCATGATGCAAAATATTAATATAGCACATGTCAGCCAGGGTAGCGCCCCTAAAGAGGCTGGGAGAAGAGTGTGTTGGGACCTGTTAACAAACTAATCAGTGTCTGAAAAAGATAAAATATCTGTTGCAGACAGTATTGAATGGCTCGACTGTATCAGCAGCTGAAATCCAACCCCCTCTCCCTGGACTGCTTCTCTCTCCTTGGCAGAGCAGCCTACCTCCATTTCAATACATTTCAGCAAAACTATTCCATCTTCCTCCCATGTGCTGTGTCTAATCCTGCTATGGGTTTCTGTGGGGGTTCAGGATTTCATGGCTTTCCGTTCATGTTCTAGCAGATGTAATAGACCACTCTGCTCCTCAGTGTCTTCTAACAGCAACACTCTGTCCCAGGTGTAATTGGGATCAGGATCAGCACATTATGGAGTGGGAGTTGTCTAAGTTTGGGTGGTCATTCGCACATCTTGAAGGAAGGCAAAGGAAACCTCCTGTAGGTCAAGTCCAGCCCATAGGTTGCCTATGAGACATGCTTCTAATGAAAATTGGAAAGTTGACACCAGGGCTGGGCTTCGATCGACATCAAGTTGTCATGAGTGGCAGCAGAAAGAAGCTAATGGCTATTTTTGTGTTGTTGCATTGGAACTTTCTGTGGATGGATCTCTGCGTATCAGGTGTGAAACTATCTGGAAATGTTAGGCAAAAAAGAACTCTTAATTACATGCATTTTTCAAGCTCACTCATTTGAGTAGCCTTTGCATTACCAGGAACAAAAAGAACCTTAATCTATCTTCTGAAGAATACTCATTAAAATAAGACAGTTGGGAACAAATTAGCACATCATCTGTATG
Organism: Eurypyga helias; assembly: GCF_000690775.1. NCBI lineage: Eukaryota > Metazoa > Chordata > Aves > Eurypygiformes > Eurypygidae > Eurypyga > Eurypyga helias. The sequence goes on from NW_010234748.1 coordinate 18,492, forward strand.
CTCAAGACTTTGAGAATAAACAACTACTGAAATTCAGAATATATCAATTAGTAACGGCATGACTGTTGCACATCTCACTGCAGTATTTCAATGTGAACATATTCCATGTTTATTTTACACGCAACTCTCCCTAGGGAGACATTTAAAATTTGGATTATGCTTTCACCATCCCTTGATCCTGACATTCAGCAAAAATGAGTTCACATAGTTAAATTTTTGGTGCTTCAAATAACAAAACAAAACCACTAAAAAAAAAAAGCAACCCCCAAAACAAAACTGCTGTTAATTGAATTCAGATGTCTTGTCTGGAGAACATTCAATTGAACACAAAAATAGGATACTCTTTGGTTCAGCAAAAAGGTTGGGTGGTGGTTTGTTTTTTTTTTTTAGTTTTATTTGTTTCTTGTATAATTGCTTCTTACGTGGCCTAAAAACTGTCTGGATAGCACAGTATCAAGCTTATTTCTGTATGTATTGTCTTACTTGCCTTTTTTCTGCTCAGTAAAAAAACAGGTTCTGTTTCCAGCTGTAATTTCCATGTCTAGCTTGAGAGCCTGTTTCAAAATAAATGTTCACTGGTTTTACAAGTCTTTGTAGATTATAAAACTGTAGAAGGGAAATGCGTAAACTTGTTCACACATTCTGCAGTCTTTAAGTTGCAGAAAATGTCATTTTTTTAAAAATCACATTAACCTTCTCTGTAACATGGCTCGATGTCAGATATGATACCACATTGTAAAAATAATAGTTTGGTGGGGGGGAAGGAGGTGAGTGAAAGTGTGTTGTAATAGTGCCATGTGAAGCTGTAGACATCCAGTAGTTCAAATACTGGTGATGTTTCCCTCACCATTTCCATGAGAGGTAGTCACCCTTCTTAATCAGTTATTCTGTTGTCAGCCTGGGAAGCTCAACTAGAGCAGGACTGCCCACACAGGCAGTCTCTGGGCATTGTGGTAATGCCGTCAGGACCACCGCCAAGGACCAAGGAAGGAAAATCAGGAGGCAGCATATGTTGAAAGTGTCGGTGATAGATGCCAAGGAGCATAAGTAGAGAAGCTGGAGAATAGGTGCAGGACTCTGTAGCAGCAGTGATGCAGGGAGGCAGCCTGCCCTTGTCATCCTCAGGTGCCGGTGTAAGACCGGTCCCAAATGAGGTGGGAAGTGTCAGGCTGGGGGAGGAGAGCCGCCCCTCCTGCCAGCAACACCGGTGTCCCGCTGGAGGCTGTCACCCGTTCTTGCGGCGTCAGTGCGTGCTCCAGTGGGCAGCTCAGTTAGGTCATGTGTGCTGGTTATTCCTTGTCTTCTGGACATCAAAAGGAAGAGGTTTTGGTCAGGTTCCTGGAAGCTTTAGGTGCACAAATGACACCAGCTGCGGTTCAGGCAGGATGCTTGTCTGCCCTGTGCGCCGGGAGATTGTTTTATGGACTGCTCCGTAACTCCAGCAGCCGCTCAGTACATGTATTACACACTTGCTAATGCTCTCCAGGGGCGTGTGTACCTTGGCCTGGCCTACTAGCAAGAGGGCTTCTTGCCCTGAAGAGCCTTCCTCATGTTAATTACTGCTGTGGCTGCCTGTGTGGTCGTGGCAAACTCACTGTGGCCACAGGTCTGAGAGTTAGGGTAGGACCATGGTCCCTCCCTGAGGCAGAAATTCC
>NW_010234748.1:20162-31561 GCF_000690775.1 Eurypyga helias
GCGTTTGTCCATGGTGGCCTTGCACAAGGATCCCTCGCGGCCAGGCTTGCAAAATGCTGCTGTGGGGCTGCCAGCAGGGTTTGGCTCGTGCAGGGGCCTGTGGGAAGCTGTAACGGGCCCTTTGGAGCAGAGCATGATGGATCGGCTCAGCCGGGGGCTCCAGTTTCTGTGTTGCGTAGGGTGGCGGCTGAAGGGCTGATGGGACTGTAAGGCTGAACCCATGCCCACCTGGCTTGTGTTGTACGCTTGCCATGACATGTGCCAAGAGGCTGTGAGGAGGTCTGGTTTGGTTTGTATCGCAGGTGTATCCATAGCACTTGAGCAAAAGCTGTCATTCCTAAATACTGTAGGGTTGGAGTTGTGGTTCAGGGCCTTCCTTTGTTGTTACTGCATTAAAACGACATTTGTGACAGTTGAAGGTGCAGAATTGTCATGGTTAAAGTGTTTTACAGGAATTGTAAACATGGTGGTGCATAGTGGAGGAGCAATTAGCTGGCTTTCTGTTTAATTTGGAAAAATCTCAGATCTCACTGAGTGGTAGTGGGTTATTCAGCTGTCACTGTGAATGTTTTCTCTCTCTCTACTGTTTTCCCCTGCTGTTGCTGATCAGGTGAATGACTGAATCGTGAGCAGTTTAAGAAGCAGCGGATCAGCAGCAGTAGCCTGCCCAGCTCTCCATCTGATACAGGATGCTGTCATCATACCACAAGTATTATTTTTTTAATGTATTTTGCTGAGTGGGGATTTCTGCTAAAGTAAAAGCAACAGATTAAGTAAAGTGTGAATGTACTTGAGTTTTTCTAAAAGGAGTAGTAGGAAGAGAAAGCAAACAGGTTTCAGTTTCCATAGAAACAGAGAAAAAAGAATATCTCAAAGCTTGTAATTCCTGTGTCTCCTTTCTCACTTTAACACTTAACCAGAAGTCTCTGAAGTAAACAGCTTGTCGGGGGTCCTACTTACAAAATGCATGGTTTCAATTCAAAATGAAAATACAGTGAAGAATTGTATCTTGAATAATTTCACGTATGCCACATTGTAGTTTTGGAGCATTCAAAGCTGCGTTTGCTGATTTAGTCAAAAACTAATTCAGGTTTAAAACCTCCATTGTGTGTAGCATCACTGAGTTTGTGATCATCCCTAAAAACATTACTGTCCAAGCGGTTCACACAATGCACGGGGAAGCTGGAGGGGGACTGCTGCGTGCTGGGAGCAACAGTCTTGCTGCAGTGGTTTAAGGCTCAGTAGTCACCTCAAAAGCCGCTCGCAGAGGATGCTGCTCGTTGGGAGTAAGGACTGGTGCTGGGTCTGATTGTGTGTCAGTTAGGGTGTGCTAGAGTGCAACACCACCGTCGTTGGAAACCTGATAGCTTTTTGCAGAAGTAAATTTTCTTTACTTCATTTAACCTGTGCCCTCCATTAGCACATATTTGTTATTGGTAAGAATAATGCTAATGAGTATAATATTTTTGTATACCATGGTGTTAAGTTATAATGGCACATCTATATATTAAGGAAGGTGTCTGTTAAGGATCAGTACTCTGATTTTCTGCATTGTCTGCTTTAATGCTTATAAAGTGGAGAGTTAACATTTTGATTATATTTGCAGATGATTGTGAAGTAAAGATATTGTAAAAGCCAGTAAGGGCGGAGGTACTTTTCAGAACAATGTAGAAAAATTAGATTGTTAGTAAATGACAGGTCAGTGGTGGAAAGATATGGAACTGGCATAATTGCAGAGAAAAAGTTAAAATGCCAAATTCCTGAATGTTCTGAGTACTAAATAGCATACTAACAATGGAAGTCAAGTGAAAAGCAGGTTGTGCGCCAGATTGCAAAGAAATAAGAAAGACTAATTTCAGCTGTGTGAAAACAGTGTTTTGTTAGCTGTGAAGATACATTCCATTTGTAATGGCAAAAATTTTCTAATCACCGAAGACATCGTAACTGGGTTTCTGACATTTCTGTGCTGCCTTTATGAGTTTCCTGAAAAGTGTGAACAGCCTTTACTTATTTCTGTACTGAAAACAAATTCTGAAACTGTAAAATGCCTGTTCCACTGTGATCGTTTTAACAGAAACCATAGCTCTTCCAGGAGATTGGTCAGTGGCTGGGAGGAGTAAAACTACTTTCTCCTTTGTGATCTTTTGAGTGACTAAATTATTCCTAGATCTTAGTTATACTATGAAATCACATTTCCCGACCTACCCTAAGTTCTTCTGACATACGTTGCTGTCCTGTTCTGGCTGGGAAAAGCCATTGCTGACAAGCAATGTTGTATAGAGTAATAGAAACATGTCAAAGTTCTTGAAACTTCAGAGTCACTTCTTATTTGCGTCTTGTGCACTTATGGGTGTGTGCATATACGCTTTGGAAATGTCTGGTATTTTTGTGTTAATATTGCCAGAATATTGCATGGAAAGTGAAGTGTCAGAAATGTCCACCTTATAGTAGCTCAGGTCTGTGCAGGAAATCCCTCTTTTCTTCAGAAGAGAAACTGTTCTGTGTAACCAAAACTTAAGTAGCTGGAGAAGTTCCACTGATTTCAGCACTGGCTTCCAGTAAAAATAATTTAAAATATTCATTTGGGTTCTGATGAACTGAGTATCTGTTCTGCAGAATGGTTGAGAAATGGACATCAGGGCTTCCTAGGTAAACGGTGGGTTTGGTTTGTCTTTCTGGGTTTTTTTTGGTTGGTTGGTTTTGGTTTGTTTTTGGTTTTGGCTTTTTTTTTCTTTTTTCCCCTTGTGGTTTGTGGCTACAGTAGAGTTATCAAATGTGATGGTATAACCTATTTGCTTTTTGTGTATCATCTGCCTTAGCCCCAGCAATGCTGCTCTTGTCAATGAATGTATTGAGTTGGCTCCATTGTATGTGCAATTTGGAGAAACAACTACAGAAGTCCAAAAACTCTTAACAGCTGTTCAGCTTACTAATACTTGTTTTCCAGTTCATTTTTGGTGAAGGAGGAAAGGGATCCATATGATGCTGTGATGTTTCACAATGCTTGGGACTCATCCACGCTGCCCTTTTTCTGTGTTAGTGCCCACGGTAACTTTGAATGTGTTTTACATTCAGGTGTGTCTAAAGAACAGCAACGAAGCTGGTGGAGGGTCTGGAGCACAAGTCCTGTGAGGACAGGCTGAGGGAACTGGGATTGTTTAGCCTGGAGAAAAGAGGGCTCAGGGGAGACCTTATTGCTCCCTACAACTACCTGAAAGGAGGTTGTAGCAAGGTGGGGGTTGGTCTCTTCTCCCAGGTAACAAGTGATAGGACAAACAGCCTCAAGTTGCATCAGGGAGGTTTAGACTGGATATTAGGAAAAATTTATTCCCTGAAAGGGTTGTCAGGCATTGGAACAGGCTGCCCAGGGAGGTGATTGAGTCAGCATCCCTGGAGGTATTTAAAAGACGTGTAGATGTGGCACTTAGAGACATTGTTTAATGGTTACGTTTACAGTTGGGCTCGATTATCTTAAAGGACTTTTCCAACTTTAATGATTCTATGATTCTGGAGTCTAATGCAAGGCTTGTGATTCCCGGGAGCTGTGGATGTTGGCAGTTGTGAACAGTGTCTCTCAGACTGTGTAGACATTTAAATTAAATGAAGAGGTCCCGCTGTTTCACCTGGTGCTCTCAGGTTCAGCGGCGATGGTGGAAGAGGTTGAAGACACGGCCCAGCCCCTTGAAGCAAGGCTGCCGTTTTGCACGGGGTCTGGGCTTTTCCTTGGGTCCGCGTACCGGCAGCGGCCCAGCTGCCAGAGCAGCCCAGGAGGCTGCAGCGTCAGGCTGAGGGTTTGCAGTGTCGGTGAGAAGGAGCTGATACCGTGTTTCTATTTGTTTGTTTTTTCTTCTCCGGCGGAATTCATGAGGGATGACTTCTCTTAGTTAATAGCTTTCAGTTGTGGTACTTAAAATTTTACTGAACATTCAGCGGGTGCCATGAGAATACATGGTGAAAATGTATCCTGTCATTCAGCTGCATTGTAAAAAGGGAGAATATCATCCAAGCCATGGTTTGAGTGCTAGAAAGAAGCAGAAGGCCCGGAAATCTTTTCCTTGACTGAAGGTGGCGGAAGAGGGTATGCAGAACCTGCTGGCATCCTTCCCAGCCCAAGCAGAAATATAGTAGCTTAATGTGACATGATAAATCGAGTGCAAAGTTGCTTTTCTTCCCATGGAGATTCTGTGTAGAATAATCTGTGATTCCATTACAATAAAGACACAATTCTAAAATAGCGGGTGAGGGGATAGGAGAGAAGCAGGGAACAAATCAAAACCAAAAAGGATGTATGAGGGCAAAGCTGGCCTTCCTGGTTCTACCGTTGAGCTTTAGGCTTTTTTGGTTTTATTTTAAGGGGTGTGCGCACTTGCTTCCTGCTGTGATTCATGCGCCAGGCCATTTGTTGTAAAAAGAAAACAAAAGCCACCCAACCACCCTGGTTTCCAGTCAGGGTGGTATGTGGGAGTCTGCGTCTTGCTGTAAAATGGTGTAGTTTTATATGAGCCTCATATAGCTCTGCCTGTGCAAAATCCTGTTTGTGCTCGCTCGCCACATGTTCCAGCTGACAGCACCATATTTATGCCTCTTCCTTTAAGTTTCTACGAAGGAAAATGGCAGCGTATTTCAGGGTTTCTTAGGAGCCTAATGCAATGCTTGCTAACATCCCAAAGAATGAGTAAAAATGTAGGAGTATGTAAAGTCCTGGACTTTAGTGGTGTTGGAAGGCTCAATCCTCCAAGGTGGTGTAAAACTTACTTTGTCAGTTGCTCTCATGGCTTTGCAATAACTACCTTACTAAAGTAACCCTTTACAGGGCTTTTAGATGAGTATTAATTCTATAATAGCTCTTACAAAATGTGTCAAACTGATTTAGGTTTTAAGATGACCTTGAAGAAAGAATTGCTGTTGGAGATGTTTGAGGTGACACTGTTTTGCCTTACTTTAAGGAAGGATTGCAAAGAACAGAGGAAAACAGCCTGGCATGGGAGTAGGAGCTTTGGGCCCAGTTGAGTCACTCAAAGCGCTTTGTTGCTTGTGTCTTGGCTGCAAACTCACATTTCAGCCTGACTAAATACACTGGTGGCTTCTGAAATACGAATGTTGGTAAACCCTGTGCCACAGCATTTTGTTAAGGTTTCTACCTCAGTTTTACCTCCTTAAGGATCTCATTTTCAGCTTCTTAATTTTAAACAGTTTGGGCTGCTATATTTTCAATGCCAGAAGTCTATTTCAGGCGGATTTTTTTTTTTTTTCCCCTCCTTAACTATTTATGTTGATTTGAGTAAAAAATAATGTACTATTTTTGAGAAGGCAGCTAGGGGAGTTACACTGATTCTTACTGCTTGACAAAAGTAACTTTGGGGGGCTTTTGGTAATAATGTGATACAGTGGAAACTGCTATGGGAAATGAAGAAAACGGTGGAGACCTCTAAAACATCTTGTGTGAAGTTCCAGCAGCAGCAGAGAGGAGATATTTTCACAGCTGTATTTTGTTTGGAGTTAGGGGAACTGAGGAGCTGACACTCTGGCTGACCATAGCATGAGAGCTGCTGCTAGTGGATCCGTAAGGATGTCAAGACCTGGAACAAAACGAGTTGAGGTAGGAAGTCTGAGATTAAATTTTGAGGGCTAGAGAGGAAAATAATGACACAAAATTCTGACGTGTCCCAGATCCTAGAGGGTTGTCAGGCCAAAGACAATGAAGCCCTGAGCAATCTGCTACAACAATGGTCAAAAGGTTATTTCACCTTCATAACCGGACATGCACAATTTGCTACCTGCTGGTGTGGCAGTGCAGTTCAGTCCAATGCACTCCCTTAAGGTGTTTCAACCTGAAACAGCCTTCACAAATTTAGTGTTGGCATTATACTGATTTTTAGGTGTTGTTTGAAATGGAACCCTTTTCGCACAGGAGTCCATTCGAAGGATAATTCAGTATTCAACAGAAAGTACCCTCTGTCTTTGGATCAGAGGTCAGGACAATAGACGGAAGTGTTAAACTTTGAGTAACAAATACCAGTACTGCAAGAGCCATTTACATAGCTGTCTGTCCATCTTGATGATTATTAAACTGCAGTCCATTTTTTCTATGTCTGGGGATGCTAGATTCCTTAATTTTTAGATAGCTGGCTTCAGAAAAATCCAGGCATTTATCCTCTGAAAATGGCTTCTTAAAAATGCAAGGTATCTAGTTGGTTAGGTGGCTTTAGAACCTAACCATTAAAAAAAAAAAAAAAAGCAAAAGCCATGAGCAGCCAACACTTCAATATGTGGAATGAGATTTGATGTTGTTTCTGTGGTGCTTGTGTGAGCACATCTCCATTATACATCTCTGAGTAAAGAGTGTCAGTCATGCTAAATGGGGCTCGCTTAGGAGAAGTGCGTTTTGCAGTCCGTTTCTGCCTGGGGAACTCAATAATTTAACTCCAAAATTACTGTACTTAGAGAATCTCTGCTGTAAAGGGACAGAAATCCCACATTAAGAAAGACAAAGCCATAAGAAAAGTCATGAGTGAGATCTGGATGATCTTGCCTTGTTAAGAATGTTTTAAGGAAACACACAGCGTGTAACAGTACACTGAAATATAATTATATGTAAGTTAGTATTTAAGCTTATGATACACAGAAAAATAAAACTCCATAAACTTTGTAATAGCAGAGAAGGTGGTACCTATATATTAAACTTGTATGAGATCCATTTTTTTGTGTTCTTGCTTTCTCACTTCTAAGAAAATGAGAAGAACCTATGTTTAGTAGTTAATCATGAACTTTTCATAAATGTGTGTTAACAACTGCTGCTGTTGGCAGTTAGAAACATTAAGCACTAGCCTGGCTTAGCCCTAGAGGGTCTTCAAGTTTTCTTTTTATTTAAAACAATAAATAATTCTCTAGATTAGATTTCTCTAGGAAGAGTTCTCCATCATTATAGGTGACAAAATGTCATCTCTGTGTTGTGAACATAGAACCTAATACAGAATAAAGGACAAAGTATTACATTTTTCACGTATCTGAATGTTAATTTCAGTATGCTATATTTCTTTACCCTGTATCTCAGCCAAGCTCAATAGAAATTTGTAGAAATGAAATACTGTCGCTGAAATGACCCCATGAAGTGCTGTAGTGTTACACCACTACGCCTGCTGTATGCTTAGAACAAAAACCTGTTCTCGCCTTTCAGCAAAAGTTTCAAAGTATTGCCATAAAGCTCTGGCATTAAAAAAAAAGCATTATTACTCTTACAAAGAAGGCTGACAGGCATGTCCTAAAAATAATACACCACCTGATGATACAATGTAATAACAAATCTATGTTATGCTGTATACTCTAGTATGTGCCCATATGAAGGCCTTTGTTTTAATGTTTTTAAACAACTGATTTCATATTGGTTAGGAGTCTCTTAACCATTCAAGCAAGAAAAGGTTGGTCTGATATGTATTTATATAGTTAAATGTAGATACAGTTAAAAAGAATCTTAATGCATGTGTGCACTGAGAAGCTGAATTCAGCTAATGGCTACTATATGGTGATAGTCTACATGGCACAGATGTTTTTCATATATTTTAAGATGTTTGTTCTAAGAAGCACGGTCTGCAGGAGGGCTGGTGAGTGGCACTTAGGGATCTATTAAACGACCACGTCTTAGTGGTGCATCCTGATGTGGTTCTCCAAGCTAAATAAAACACAGGAAAATGATATAAAAAGAAAGAGCACGCCTAGGTAATTGTTACCAGTAGTGAATGTTTGCATTTCAGACTTCCTAAGTGTGGTCAAAGCACCCGAGAGCAGTCCTAAATAAACAAACAGTTATCCAAGTGAGTCAAAATGCATTTTAGACCTTCTTAGTACCTTTGAGTTGAACTCCTCACCAGTTAGGTTAGTAGTATATATAGAAAGTGCAAATCTTTCTGGGACAGTTAAAGAGCACAAGAAATGATACAAATTTGAAGAGTTCTCCTGAGGTTGAGGAAACTTGGACTGCTTATGTGGTTGTATGACACTGCATGCAGTGTAGCTATTTTTTTAACATAAAGATTCACAGAGTGGAAGGGGTTGGAAGGCACCCCTAGAGATCATCCAGTGCAACCCCCCTGCCAGAGCAGGATCACCTAGAGCAGATCACACAGGAACAAGTCCAGGCGGCTGTTGAAAGTCTTCAGGGAGAGAGACGCCACCACCTCTCTGGGCAGCCTGTTAAGTGCTCTGTCACCCTCACAGGGAAGAAGTGTTTTCTCATGTTCGGGATGAACCTTCTGTTTTCCAGTTTATGGCCATTGTCCCCAGTCCATTGTCCCCAGTCCATTGTCCCACTCACTGGACACCACTGAGAAGAGCCTGGCCCCATCCCCCTGACACCCACCCCAATAAGCATTGATAAGATCCCCCCTCAGCCTCCTCTTCTCCAAGCTAAACAGACCCAGCTCTTTCAGCCTTTCCTCATACGGAAGGAGCTCCAGGCCCTTGATCATCTTAGTGTCTCTGTGCTGGACCCTCTCCAGTAGTTCCTTGTCCTTCTTGAGCTGAGGAGCCCAGAACTGGACACAGCACTGCGGGTGAAGCCTCACCAGCACAGAGTAGAGGGGGAGGATAACTTGCCTCGATCTGCTGGCCACGCTCTTCTTAATGCATCCTAGGATGCCCTTGGCCTTCTTGGCAGCAAGGGCATGCTGTTGGCTCATGGTCATCCTGTTGTCCAGTAGAACTCCCAGGTCCTTTTCCCCAGAGCTGCCCTCCAAGAGAACAGCCCCCAACCTGTACTGATCCATGGGGTTGTTCTTCCCCAGATGCAGTACTTCACACTTGCCCTTGCTGAATTTCATCAGAGTTCTCCCTGACCAGCTCTCCAGCATTTATGCAGAACTTGTTGTTGCTGCCATTTTTTGAGACACTGTTTTTGTCATTGGAGATTTCAGGCTGCAAGAATTAATTGATACGTCTGAAAATTCTTCATGTGTTCATTGTCTTGCAAATATTTTCACTCAAAGTTTTGCAAATTGAAAGTGTACTGAATGATTAATAATTGAGAGCCAAATCTTTGCTCTTTACAACTGGGAAAAACCATCAGTACATATTTATATTTACTGCTGAATACGTTTAAGTGTTGCTTAAAGTCATGAGGGTTGTGTTGTCTCCTTATGCATAAGCCTTGTGTATGTGTTGTGGGTCTTAGACTTTAGTTACAAGGACAGCGTTACATTGTGAAGAGCAAATTTTTCAGCACAATACATTGAATTGTTTTTTCACAGGGCATATTACAAAATGCTTGCAAACTAGTCTAACAAATGATGCATTGGTAGAAAAATGAGTTTGTATGTTGTTTAAGATCATGATAAATGAGGCAGACAGCAAGAAAAGGCATCTTTCTAGAAATCACAATGTTTGTGCTGGGCACTTGCAGATGACAAAAATTCTTTCAGAAATACTGCGTTTTAAGTTATCTATTCCATGTGCTGAAATGTCTCTTTTTCTCAGTAAAGGCTGAAATATGAAGTAAAAGGTATGTATTGCAAGGGGTTGGAATGACAGGAATGGGGTTAATCCCATCCTTTTACAATTGCTGGAGATGAGTGGGTGCTGAAATGGAAAGGCAGGTTTAAGCCAAGTCCAGTGCTCTAAAGTTGTTAAATCTTGCCTCTCTAAACATGCAGTTTCTATAAACTACTTGCACTGATAAGTCATTTTGTCACTCGAATGCATGTGTTTTGAGACAGGGGTAGAATGAAGTCAAAATGTCTTCATGAACAGAAGCCAGTACCTGGATAGTGTGAAAATTGAGCAGCTTGGCCAAAGCATGCATAGTAATGGAAAATATTTCTATTAAATCATACTGAAGTTTAAAAAGAACAACCTGAAGCTTTGGTATTTTTTTATAATAGAGATTAATAAAACTTCATGCTAATGTGTCATAAAGAAGAAATAGCTCATTTAGGTACGGTATGTTCCTTATCTGACCTACTTTATATATATTCTATTTTGCAGTTGTAGGCTTCTAACAGACCTTGGCAAGAAATGCTTCTTCCAGCTTTGTGCCTGTTAAGTCTTTTGAGGATGGGAAGCGAATAATGATGATAAAAAAAAAAAAAGACAAATTGTTTCATTTTCTCTTCAGAAAAGAAAGCAATATAAAGCTAGGTGCTTCTTACATATAGTGCTCTACGTTTTCAAGAGGTGTATAAGTATAGGGAAGAGTTCTACAGTGATTCTCCCATGGCATGAAAAAAAAAAGGCAGAGGAAGAAGAAGAGACAGACTTGTAAAAAGGCTCTCTTTTAATTTTCAGTCCTACTTTTGAGATCAGATAGAAAGAGAATCTGAATTGTGAAGAAAGTGGAAAACCATACAGTCATTCAGCTCGTATGCAGGCTACCTCATATGGGGGGGTTGGTTATCCTAAATGCAGCTGTGTCTGTAAGGAAGTGTGACATACTCATAGCAACCGTATGAGTCGAGAGATGTTGTGAAAAGCACATGCAAGGAAAACTCATTTGGCTTCAGCAGGACATGAATAGTTCTTCAGAGCTTTATGTGACCAATTTTCTGTGAAGCGTGCTCCTTTCTTTTCTGCTAGGAAGGTGCCGCTGGGGTCAGACCACAGACCTAAGCAACTTCTTGGAGACATGCCTCCAGGGACAGGAACTTCAAACCAAGCGCCCAACAAACAACCCATTCTGGACAGCATTTGCAGCGTAGTACTTAGTAATACTTAGTAATAAAAGTCTTCCTTGAATAACTGGTGATGTGCCGGTGGGTTTTTTCCAAAATTCATTGACTTGCTGTTTTCCAGGATTACCTGTGCAGGGGTAAAGAGAGAGAGAGAGAGGTGTGTCTGAAAACTTCTGCATAAATGCAGTGGACAGGAATAAAGGTTGCACGTTGGGTTAAGTTTAAATGATAAAATCCTTGCTTCTGGAAAAACATCATGCAAAAGAGCAGAGCTGATGTCTGGTATCGATGTAACAGGAAAGTCTTGAGACTGATATCGTCTGAGAAGGTGTCTGGTCAGATGCACATTCCCTGGAGCTTGTAGCCTCAATGGCACAGTGAGACTGAAGAGGCCTCGCACGTCACAGTGTCTTCATTGAAGCTTCACCGTGATGTCCTTTCTCCAACCTAACCTTGAAATTGTTATCGCCTTGCTGAGGAGAGCCTTGTGGAGAGGTGGTTTATCTGTGAGTTGCAGTCCTGTGCGCTTAGATGTGCAGAGGGAAGTCTCGGGTGTTTGGTGTGCCGCTCTCCGTGCAGGAGAGAGCGTGCGCATTGAAAGGGGAAGCGTCATGGCCCTGACATCATTACCCCACAGCGTTTCTTCCTACACGTCATGCGTTCTGCAGAGTAGAGGTTAAAAAGTTGTCTTTGATGGAGGCAAATGGCCTGAAAATGTTCTCGCACCTACCTGTTGTTCAG
>NW_010234748.1:31595-33043 GCF_000690775.1 Eurypyga helias
CCCTAACCCTTGAAAAGTTTCTTCATATGACAGTCAATTAAAACAGACTTCTTGTCAGGCTGGTGGAACTATTGCTGTACATCCAGCCGGAGTGGAAAGATCTTCCTGAAAAGTTTTCACAGGGTGCTCAAAGAGATCCAAAGGAAGGGAATTGGTATTCACCTCCCATCATTTCTTTTCTGCAATTTCCCCTTTGTTTCCATTCTGCTTTTATGAAGATGTCACTCTTATGCAAGTTGAAATTTTTGTGCTTGTTCTTACTGAATTGCACCCTGTGTTTTCAGACCGTCTTTAACTGATCGGTATCTTTCTGTGTTCACCCCAGAGTTTCAGCAGATGTCCAATCCCTTCATTTGGTATTGTTATCAAATTTAATATCAGTGCTCTTTAATATTGGGGTGGTTTTGTGGTGGTGTTGGGGTTTTTTTGTTTGTTTGTTTTAAGTCATAGATGGGAATGTTGAGTGATAGGACCCAGAACTACACCCAGGGGAAGTTTGCTTGATTTAAAAAATGATTTAAAATATCACTACAAAGAAATAGGTCTGGAATAGGAGCAGATTTAATTTGCCTGTCTGTTCTAAAGCAGCATGGCAACACCTGGGTCGTTAATGCAGTCTGCTACAGGCAGTTTCCCAAGTATGCTCTCTGAATGTCATTAAGTCTAGCTCATTTCCAAGTGTCAGATATTTCTATCTTCTAACTTGCTAGTTTCTATGCTACGCTGATCCTTTTTGTACTCAGCCATACTAATTTGACAGTTCCCACTATTCTTCTCATGTTAGCCAGTTAGGAAATGAAGTAGGATACCAGTCTTCATCTGTGTGATTTCAGTGGGTGACAGTTTAGCTGTCAAACAGTGAGCTTTTCCCAACTTACCCCTTGAATCTGGGACAGCTTCGTTTGTAGTTGCCTAGCTTTAAGTATTGCTTGACTACACATTTTGGGACGAGAATTTTTCACGGGGACACGCCAAAAAGCACCAAAAAACATAGTACTGTGTGTATAGAACTGACTGCAGTTTTGTTAAGTAAATCTTGCTAAGAAAATTAAGAAAATAACAGAAGTTGTTACAAAATATCTGGCACACTTTGTGACAGAAGGGAGGATAAAAATCTTTTAAAAAACCAAAACCAAACAAAAAACCAACCAACACATATAAACAAAACCACTTATATTTAATCTGTGTCCACTTGCTATGTGGTACCAAAAAGCAGAATTTGGGAACCAGCTGAAAAGCAGAGTGAAGATGGAAAGAAAAGATTGAGGCATTGACGTGCTTTATTAAAGAGCTACCTGGCTGTAGAGATAGATTGCAGTTCTAATAAAATCAAAACACATTCAAATAAAATTGAAATAGTGTGCTTAATGGCACCTTATTTTTTTGTTCATTATGTTTTCTCTGCACAGTCTTGATAGAGAGTTAGAATCACAAATGGTTTGGGTTGG
>NW_010234749.1:0-202 GCF_000690775.1 Eurypyga helias
ACCCCAGAGAACCCCCGTCCCTCCCAGCACCTTCCCAAACACAGGAAAAGCCCCCGAGGGGCAGGAACAAGCCCTGCCTGAGCACCAGGCAGCAGGGGGGACACCCACAGCTGTGCAACGGGGCAGGAGATGCTCCGGGGAGACAGGGAAAAGCCCCCCGGATGGATTAGTGGTGGCTTTGAGCCCCGTCACTTTAACCTGT
>NW_010234749.1:431-663 GCF_000690775.1 Eurypyga helias
CAGCCTCCAGCTGCGGCTGCTGCTCCTTCAGGCGGGTCAGGGCCTCCCGGATGGAGCCCTCCACCGTGCAGAGCTGGACCTTGTACCTGCGCGGGCAGGACGGGCAGCTGCCTGCAGGAGACACCGCTCACCCCCTGCCCGGCGGCCCACCCCTCTCTGGCCCATACCTCTGGACAGTTGCCTGGATGAACTGCTCCATTTCGGGGAAGGGGGATACGATGCGGATGTAGAG
>NW_010234749.1:823-1025 GCF_000690775.1 Eurypyga helias
AGCTCCACGGGACCTCCTCACCCCTGCCCCAGGATGGGCCGGTGGACCCCCGTGGCTGGGTACCTCTCCACGGCGGCGTGGACGAGGTGCAGCAGGGCCGTGCAGTCCTTGCCCCCGTTGAAGCCCACGCAGAGCTGGGCCAGGCTGTAGCGGTCCAAAGCCTCCTCGATGGTCCGCAGTGCTGCTGCCACCTTCTGCCCCA
>NW_010234749.1:1147-2041 GCF_000690775.1 Eurypyga helias
TGGCACCACGGCCTGGAGGTTGTGCAACCCATAGGTCTGTTCCACGGATGGGACGGGGATCCTGCCTGCATGGGGGAACTGCGGCACCGCTTCCCCTAATGCGTGCTGCGTTCTCAGGGACCGGCACCGGCCGGCCCTAACTGGGGTTGTGTCCCACTCCACCCTGTGTGGGACAAAGCCCACAGCAGCTGCAGCACCTGCAAACCTCACCACCCCTTGAGCCCCCCCAGCCCCCCAGAACAGGCAAGCTCTGCTCCCAGGCTGGCTAAAACCACAGCCCTTGGCCCTGCCAGGCTGCAGGGCCTGCGCAGGAGGAACTGAGCCATGCTGCCGCACCATCTCCCTGTACCTGACTCAGCCAGGCCATAAACCTCCGTGGCTGCTGGCGAGACGCAGTCCGTCACCAACGGCACGACAACGCCCGGAGGTAGCTTCTCCATCAAGAAGCGATACGCTTCCTCCAGGTCCTGCTCCGACTCCGAGTCCAGCGTCAGCTTCACGCGGTAGTAGTTGCTGGCCCAGTCCGGGTAGGAGCCCAAGCTGACGCGACCCTGGAAGGCGGCATCGGCCTGGTCCAGCACGGGCGCGATGAGGATCTCATCGGCCGCCACGTAGATGGCGCGGGAGTGGAAACGGGTCTGCTCGCTGCGGAAGAGGTGGGCGAGGCCATCCAGGGCACGCTCCATCAGCGCCGGGATGCCAGGGAAGATGTAGACGTTGCGGACGCTGACCAGCGGGTACTTGAAGGGGCTGCCCGTGTGCCTGTGCGTGCCGTAGTTGAGGCAGGAGGACTCGGGGACGCGAGCCAGCTTCATCTCGGGGCACCGCGCGTCCGTCTTGCCAAAGAACTTGTGCACCAGGACGACCAGCTCGGGGTGAGGGGTGACCCTCTCC
>NW_010234750.1:0-634 GCF_000690775.1 Eurypyga helias
AGGTTTGGGAAGAGCGCCGGTGGGGAGGGAAGAGGAAAAGAGGGGGGTGAAGAAGACCTTTCCCGAGATGTTTTTTTTGCTTTCGCTGTCGTTCCGGGTCGCCTTTGGGTCTTTCCCTGCCAGTCCCCGCGCCGGGGTTGGGGTGGGGGGGAAAGGAATAAAGCGAACTGAGATCAGATTAAAGAAGAAAAAAAAAAAAAAAAGAGGTAACTGAAACTCAGCTTCCTGGCCAGTGTTTATGGGAACTGCCCAGCACACCAAATAAGGGGGGAGGAGGGGGATGAAGGAAAATTGGAGAAAAACACCAGGAGTTGTAAGTTTGTGATTAATACTGAAATACTTAATCAGATTTCTACCTAGTCAACCCTCCTCTTTTGTCCAATTCAATCTTTGGATAGATCTTTTGTTCTAACTCAGCATGAAAAGAAAAACTTTTCTTTAAATGCTATAAACTTAAAACTAACTGAAGTCTCTAAACAAATCCTCCTCTGAGCATTCCAAACATATATACATGGGGCTTGTGTGCGTGTGTGTGTGCGTGTGTGTGTGTGTGTTTTTATTTAACCCTGGTGCATTTTCTGTTTACTATTATTCTCTGTGAACCAAAGCTCGCTGCAAGAAACTTATAAATACA
>NW_010234750.1:672-879 GCF_000690775.1 Eurypyga helias
GAATGTTTTGGATTTGAAAATCATAAATTATAATTTAATGCCAATAACAATTTACAACAAATGGTTGTTTACAATAAACTAACACAAAACAAACAAGTCAAGATCCTGTGTTTCTTAGTAAGCATAAAAACTTCACACACACACACTCACATGGATAGCACTTGCAATAGAAAAAGCTAAATCTAGAGGTCAGCAATCCCCTGCAAT
>NW_010234751.1:0-3244 GCF_000690775.1 Eurypyga helias
CAGCCCGGCTCAGCCTCCCCGCATCCTGGCTCAGACGCTGCCAGGACACCCGCTCGGGGCAGCACCAGGAAAGCCTCCTTGCCAACTGCGTGAAGCTATCCCATGGCCCGTAAGCAGCTCTCCATCCCTGAGGTTTCTCAGGGATCCTCTTTATCCTACTGGATTTCCCAGCCACTTTTCCCACCTCTTGGTACCTATCCAATTGCCCCCTTCTAGTCGCGAAGCAATCAAGGCACGCTCTGCTCCAGACTTGGACTGACCATAGGTGAAAGCAGATCAATGCGATGATTTACGTGCTTCTTGCCAGCTTACTCCGTATGGACAGCTTGCAAGACTGCAGGTGGAGCTGGGCCAACAGCAGCCCAGCTGTGCCAAGAATGGCACCAGGCTTGGTCCAGAGGCCTGAAATCTCACCCATCGGTCTCTGCATCAGACAAATGAGCTGATGAAAGAGCCACACTTGACTGCTAAAAAAGCGAATAGGATCATGGCAGTTTATTTCACACAGACTGGTCACATCAGCCCTGATGGGGTCATATACATAAAAGGTTACAAAAACTCTTCTGGGAGCCTTAATGAGAGTAGTCTGCTTTAGGTTCTCAAATGAAGTGAACATTGTTTGCCTGTGTGGAAGGCAGTAATATTAACCTCGCATTTCAGATGCCTACAGCACTTTGCAGGGATTAACTAGTTAATCCCCATAACAGCTCTAAGCAATTTTTGCTGAGGCATCATTATCCCCCATTTTACATATCACAGCTGGTGGGATTTCTCCAAACCTAAACTTTGGAGCCAGCACTGCCCAAACACTGCGCTGGTGGTCTGTTTAACTGTCCCTGCTGCTGTCTTCCCCAGATGGATGGATGAGCAAGGGCTGTGCACAAGAGATGGGGTGCAAAGTGCTCTTCTGGCTGACAGGAGGGACCATGTTCATGTTTTCTTCCGTTAATGGGATCAACACACATCTCATAAGCAGCCCAGCCTGAACGCTTTTCTTTGAACACAGCTGGAACTCGGATGAACTGGCCATTTCTGGCTCATTCTGAGTTAAGTTAAAACCCTTGTAGGCCAGTGCTTGTACCTTATAGGTGTTGAAGGCCATCATATACAGCAACAGTAGCCACCATGAAATCTAACTTGACAGTGAGTCAGCCCTGGGCTGAGGAGCTACTTTGTTCCTGGGAAGTTTTTCCACAGTCTGCCCCAGTATCTCGACATTCCTACCTGTGGAGAGTCTGCTGAGCTCTGCCCACAGACATCTCAAAGCAGGTGCCTTTCACAACACACAGCAAACTAGACACAGATTGCATATGCAAGCCCCACACTGGGTTTTGTGGGATTGCAGTTAAAAAGCTTTGCATTGCTATTATTAATAATGCAAGACCAGAAACACCCTCCTCAGTCATGGCTGCTCCTAGGTTGTTATGTTTAGTTGCAGATGAGAATGTTTAAGGTCTTCCCAATCCTCATATCCCATCCTTGTAGAGCGCTAATCTGATCATACACCCCCAGGGTCTATGCAGTAACCTGCAGCTGTGGTTTCAAAGGTGTGCAGAATCACCATCACAACCATTACAGCCCCCAAGGGAGCAGTGAGACCTGCTCCGGTCTTTGGAAGATGCAGGCTCTCCCTTTGACCAGCAGTGAGCAAAAGGACCAGCCACAGCCCTGCACGGGGTTGGGAGCAGGCTGCCACAGTCTCCTGCCTGTCCTGAGGAGCACTGAGTGAAGAGGGACACCAGGATGATGAAATGTTGTTATAGGCTCCGGCTTAACTGTTGATGAACTTTGCACTGAGGCAAAATAACACCTCTCCAGGGACACTCACACGTGGCAGGGGGTAACGTGGGCAGATGGGGACAGGAACCTCTGCGTGCTCCTTAGACCACCTTCCCAGGACTTCCTGCCCATGGCTTTGTGGTCATGTTTCTTCAGAGAAACAGAGCAGCGAGCAGAACAACTGCTGGAAAGTTTAAATTTGTGGATGTCAGCAAATGATGCACATCACACCATGAGCCCGTGTCCCAGGAGGGATTGGAGCTAAAGATACCGGCACACACCCTTCCTCTCCTCATAGCTAGACAATGAATTTCTCCTGGGTGTCCCAGTGAAATCCGGTCTCAGGGGAAGATCTGAAGGAGGATAAGAAGGATCTTACAGGCAGGTTCAAAGAGTTTGGAGAGCAAAGCGTGAGAACACACAGCGTGGTGGGGCAGACAGTGGGACAGCCGGGTGGAGCAGCACCCTGGCATCGCAATGAAGGGCAAGAACCCGACAGAAAGGATCAGACAGCAACGGGCTGTGCAAGCCCAGCGTGACCAACGCAGCCTGGTTGGAAATCCACGCTGCAGGGAGCTGAGCACCTGCAGATGGAGCTGCGAGAGCGGCCTCGGCAGAGCAGCAGCCAGTGGGCTGCAGGCAGGACCTGCCCTGCCCGCAAGCCGTGGTGGGTGCGGCAGGCACCTGGGCAGGTGTGGAGGGGAGCACGTTGACCCTCACCTGGTCACAGATTTTGGCACAGAAGGTCAGGGCTCACCAGGCTGGGAATCAGTCTTTGTGTTTGGAGGAATCAGGCAATGCTTTGCAAGTGGTTTCCTAAACAGGGTGGGAGAGAAACCCCAGATATGGTGAGAAAAGGCGCTGACAACAGCACAAATACCCAAACCAACAGCCACTGACCCAAATGTCAGATTATTTGCTTAGAAAACAGGCTGAAATTCTGCACAGTTTAAGGCTGGGAGTGGGACTACCACCATGAGGAGCTGTAGAGACCTCTCCAGGCTTTTCAATTAGCATAAATATTCAATATTCACTGACCCAGAAAGACTGACCCTGTCCCCAGGGTCTGGCTACAGGAGATCCTGCTAGGGTTTCCTTAGACTTCATTCCTTTCCTGGAAAAAAACCCTTCCCAGGAGAAAAACCTAAACGCCACCTATTGCCATGAAATGCTCTGCAAAGTTTTCTAGTTTTGTGGAAATTTGTTATCAGGCTCCAGCACAGCCTCCCTCGAAACAGCAGCTGGGGCAATGCCCCTCGCGGTTGTACCACACCCTAGGGAAGGTGCGGGGTTCCCCATGCATCCTCTCCCCTTCCAGACCCAAGGTCCTTCCCTACGCAAGGCTGGCTGCTCCAGTCACCTTGAGGTGCTCCAGCAGCCTCTGCCAAGTGCTTCCCTAGTGGAGTGCAGTTCTCCGGCAGCTCGGCTGGCTGCACTCTCAGCTCCGCTTTGGAAGCGGGAGTGC
>NW_010234751.1:3257-6523 GCF_000690775.1 Eurypyga helias
CAGAGCCGTCCGGGAGCAGCAGGTTCCTGCATTCTTGGCAGAGGGAGAAAAGAAAAATTCAAGTGAGCAGAGGCGGTTGTGTGAGCGGAGGTTGGGGGATGTTCGGCTTTAGCTAGGTACTAGGTAAGTGTCAGTCCTGGGGGGTTAACATTAGGGTGCTACAGTCCCTGCAGAGTGCTCCACTGGCTGGTAAAACACTTGGTCTCTCTAAGCCATTGCACCCAGAAAACAGCCCATCCTACACACCCCCTCACGGGTCAGGCATTGGCCCCATTTCACCTGAAAAATGTCTTTATTGCTGCTGTTTAGTGCAAGAGCAGCCAGGAAGAGTCAGTCCTGGGGGGTTAACATTAGGGTGCTACAGTCCCTGCAGAGTGCTCCACTGGCTGGTAAAACACTTGGTCTCTCTAAGCCATTGCACCCAGAAAACAGCCCATCCTACACACCCCCTCACGGGTCAGGCATTGGCCCCATTTCACCTGAAAAATGTCTTTATTGCTGCTGTTTAGTGCAAGAGCAGCCAGGAAGAGGAGGGCTGTACAAAGAGGTGGTCAGCTGGTGAGAGAGAAATCGTCAGCAATACAGAACATATCCAGAGCTTGGCTCATTTTTCTGCTGAGCTCCCTGCAGCTCCCCAAGCCCAACTCCTCACCAGCAGCAGCAAGCTCTGCTCCCTGAGACATGAGAGCTGTATGCCTGGGTTTATTTCCCAGGCAGAGCTGCTCCGAAGTGACCCCGCTCCCTGGGAGGGGGCTGCAGGATCCAGCTATCTGGGAGGCCAAACAAGGAAAGCATTTCTTGGCAAGGGAGAAAAGGACCTGGGAGGCCCCCTCAGCTCAGGTGACCCACCCGACCCCCACTGCAAACAGCTATAAATCCTCCTGTTTCCCCACTGCAGCATTCCTGGGCGCTCCCCCTCTCCTTGGGTCTGGCTCTGCAAAGCATGTCAGTGCTGGCTGGCGTCGGAAGGGAAATACGCAGCTGGATGACTTATTTATCAGAGGGTTTTTCTGGCTGAGAACGGAGCTGACTTAACCAGCGCGTAGCAGAGCTGGGCACAAGCTGGCTGTTTGGCTGTGCCAGCCTCCCTGCAGGACCGGTTCATCCAGACCACATTATCCAGCTTCATCAATGCTCAGCATGGTCCCTGCCAAGAGTCCCCGGGGGGTGGGGGAGGAACACAGGACACGAGGAGAGGGGTTTGAGCCTGTCATCTGGCACTCTTATGCCACTGCCATCAGCCTGGACTCACTGATCTCTGCACTCTCCACCAGGCAAGGAAGGACAAGGCATCAGGGTTGGCTACTGCAGGCCCCACGGATGACCTGCTCAGCAAGTCTTTAGGGAAGAGTTACCTTGATAGAGGTAAGCTACAAGTCCATATCTGCCCTCAGGGCCTCTCCCACTTTTGTTCATTTGTGGCAGAAAGCTGGGAAACAATCTGCTGCCTTTCCCTTCCTCCACTGGCTCTTCCCCCAGCTCCATCCCATCACCCCAGCAAAGCTGTTCCCAGTGTCCCCATTCTGCTGTCACCTTCTCACCCTACACCTCTACCAGTCTCTCCTCCCCAGCCAAACCTCCCAAGAACACCCCTCGTTCAGTGCAGCCTGTCCTGCCTCCTCCCTTCCAGGATCACACACACCCAACCACCTCCTTACCATCCCAAGCCCGTTCTTGCTGGCCTGGTTCTCTCTCAAACCTGCCAGGGAGACACGAGTATCCACTCCCCATGCAGGGGAAAACCCTCTGGCAGGGCTGTTACCTTGGCTCACTGCCATGCAGCATCATAGTTTTGGTTAGCCTGGGGCGGGCAGTAGCCCATGGGTGCCTCAGGCAGAGGGGTCCAGGAGCTCTCAAGACTCCGCCTGCAATTTGCCTCAGTTCATGAGTACACTGGAAACCTGGTGTTTTATATAAGTGATTGCTAATCGGCACCACGGGGCTTACCCGTAGTAAAGGCACATGAATCACTCCTGGTGCAGTTCACAGCTCCTCCTCTACCAGATGGAGAAACTAAATGCACAGCTCAGATCGTGCGGATAAGTGACACAAACTTGTTCCTGCTTCAGGGTGCCAAGGGATCACCCATGCGGGTAGCAGGGTGTTGGTTTGGGGGTGCTGCCCTGCGTCACAGCTTCTGCCCTGTCCCAGTACTCACTGCACAAGCTGCTGGGAGGCGGCAGCATCCTGCCCTGTGTCTGGGCTTTGGGGCCATTGGCAGAGGACACCCATGGCAATGTGTGGGGGACACACCGCACAGTCAGGGGAGTGATGGCAGAGGCTGGCAGGGCAGTTTCCAGGGAGAAGGGCTACGTACGACCCATGCTGTCAGGCAGGTCCGGTGAATCATGCCTTCCTCTCTGCCTCTCCCCATCGATTACGAAAGGAGTCGAGATGGCTGTGGCAGATACCGAGTCCCCCTCCACTGCAGCAGCCACTCACAGGGTGACCCATCACCCTACAGTGATGTGCCGTAGAGGCATGGGCCACTGAGGGTTTGCAGCCCTTGGGGCAGAGACACAAGATCTCCAAGATGTTTTTAAGAGCTTTCTGGCACTTTGGCTAAGCGATGGCGCTCCCTGCATGGCGTAGTTTGCAGTGCAAACAGCGCAGAGGTACCGCTTCCTCTGGAGCTCATGCTCTGGGGAGACAGAACCTGCTCAAACTCACCCAATGTCCACTATCAGCTTTTTTTATTTCCCCCCAGCTTGGTCTTTAAGGCTTGACTGCCCATGCCTAGGTGAGTCCCACCCAGCTGTCTGAGATTCAACAATATTATCCTTGGGAGTGTTAAACTCCAATGCATAAGAGAGTCACATGCAGTTAACCTAAATAACAAGCTGAGGGCTTCCAAGAGATACTTCCTCACCACCCCAACCCACTACCCAAGGATGAGGAGTGATCACACCACGTAGCATCAGGATATATTCCATCATCTCCAAACCTTTCTAGTAGCCAACATTCTCTGGGGCCACAATGGTTCATCATGGTCTTGTGTTTTAAATAGATGAAAACAGTCTTGGCTCCTGTACAGGGGAATATTGCAGCTAGGGTCACTTCTGTCACCTCTTTACCCTTGTACAGCTCCTACACTTGAGCCAGAGCACCCCAGTGCTCAGATAACCCCTTCATGTGATTTTTTTCCTGCTTCAAAAACCATCAGTTTCCACTGGCAGAATATCCTCCTGGTTTTAGGCAAGACCTGTGCTAAGATTATTGTTTAGAGGGTGCCAGGTCTCTCGGTTGCTCCACACTTGAGTCAGGAA
>NW_010234751.1:6554-18444 GCF_000690775.1 Eurypyga helias
TTCTTACTCTTTTGGTTTCAGGAATGTTGTGAGTAAATTCACATCTGAACAACAGTGGGAATGGAAACCCTCAAAGCTGAGGGCTGCCGATGTTACAGGTACAGTAATTCCAAACTGATCCTCCTTTGTGCTGATAACAGGGCTGGCTATTGTTTTCCTGAAGTCCACATGTCCGAAAACACCGCAGGCACAGATAATTGCAGTGAGCATGTGCTTTTGGATCTGTTTCTAAAACACGCCTGGGATTTAAGCTTTTTTTAAAATCATGACCCTGATTCTGCTTTTTTTCAAACTCAAAAGCAAAAATTCCCTTGGCTTGAAATGAAGAAGGGTCTAGCTCTTAAATGCAACTTATAAAGGGGCAATCATGCCCCTCTTTTTTTTTCCTTCTTGTGATGAAAGAACAAAGCCTGAAAGTTTTCAGCATTTCCCCAGCTTCTTTCTTTTTCTTCCCCCCCTCCTTAATTTTATTTCCCTTTTCAGCTGTAGAAAGTCAGATCTTGCCTGAAATAACTGAACAATTTGAAACTCTCCCTCTTTCAAAAAAAAAGCTCATTTAGGTCAAGTTATGTCTTTGGCTATAGTGTAGGGGTTTCTTTCAGCTTTTGGTTGGGCACTTGGCTCCCAATGGCCACACTTTCATCTTTTCATGTTGTGCCACTGGGCAGCCAAGACTGCAAACTTCATACAGCTAAAGAAAGAAAAACAGGGAGGGATAGCTTAATGATGAGAATGCTTTCATAGGCTATTTTCTGGTGAAAACCAAGGTACCTTTTGGCCTCTGTTATTTAACAGGCTAGTAGAGGTTTGGGGACCATTTGCCTGGGCTCTGAACCTTCATTTTACTTTTGCTGGATGTGAGCTGCTGCTCTGCAGTCCCTGCATCATCCATACACCAGCAAAGCACATGACACACAATGGAAAACAGGGGAAAATTCCTGAATAAATTGCTCTCCAGTTAAATATTTTTAGGATAGGACACAAAAAAGGGGGGGTGGGGAGGGAATTGCTCTATGTTCCGGTGTCCATCTTCCCCATCTACTCTTACACCCAAAAATATTTTGGCCTGGCCAAGGTATGACACACTCACGGTTACATCACCACAGAGCTGGCTCGGCCAGGACAAACGTGAAGTTGAAAACATGTTGTTACTCGGGGCCTAATTCCCCTTGGTGTAACATGGCTGCACGGCTGTTTGTGTCGTGGATCCTTCAGCTCCTGTGTCCCAGCTTAGAGGGATTATAATTACATCTCACCTTACCGATCTTTTTGGCTTGCCTGCCTTGAATTGGTTCCACAGACCTGCTCGACTCGTTTGGCAGCTGCTTATTATTCAGCACAACCCCCCACCCACTGCCCTTTCATGTACGTTCGTGTTTGTGTCTAAAAGGCACAAAGGGACATTTTTTGGAGGGGGAAGGTGAGGAGCGTTGGCTGACTGGACCCCCGGCTCCCTGGACTCCTGGGGCCAGTCGTGGGGCAGGGGTGAGTGGTGTGCTCCCTTCAGCACACAGAGCAAGGACAAAACAGCGACTGGCTCGGTAAGAGTGAGTCACTCCATTTCAAAATACGGAAAATTTAATGAGACACTTCCTGAAACTTGAGGTTTGCTCCCACAAAGCACAGGAGCAATGCAAACCAGAATAAAGCATGAAGCCAAGGCAAGGGTGTAGATACAGACTCAATCAGAGACAGAGCCTGGCCCCTTCCTGCTCCCCCTTCTTGTAACTCTACAGGTATTGCACAGGCAGGTGCAGGCAGCATCGAGGGAAACAACCTCTCTGGGTGAAACTTTGCTCTCTCCAACGGTGACAGCTCCTGTCTACTGTGGAAAACTCGGCCTCACACTTGCCCTTTGAGCAACATGGCTCTGACATTAGTAAGAATTCCCTTGCTGAACGCGGGGCTACTTTTGACTCTAGGTTTGATCCTGTCTGTTGCAAAAGGACTTTCCATGTGTCTAGGAACATGCTAAGGGTTAAAAATGGTGCAGAGGGTTTCAGACTGCTCTGATTCTGCGTGAAGAAATGTCTGTACAGCTCCACGAGCAGCAATGAAATGGCAGAGGGCTCTTGCAGGCGGCATCTTGCTGCCTTAGACTTTGTACTTGGTGTTGCCCTTTAGACCGTGACCGCAGCATAAGGCAGCAGTTAAGCTTGCACTCAGATCCATAAATCCTAGAGTGACTCCTTCATCGAGTGTCTGATTCACCCGAGTCTGAAGACACCATGATTTAAGAAGTGCTCCTCAATAAAGTCGAATGGGAGAGTTGGGCTGAGTCAGCCACCAAGACTGCTGATCGACTGGTCTCAGCTGATGGGAATGGGCTGGGCTCCTAGGCCATAGATTCTCACTGGAGGGTGTCCACGTACCCAGCAGGATCCCAAGGTTTCACCATGCTATTCCAAGGTGCCCAAGAACTGAGACCCTGCAAAGGAGAAGCTCAAGCTGGGCACCCTAAAGGAGAACTCACAGGCATTTCCCCAGGCCCTGCCCCAGGAATGCTGAAAGCCAAAAATATGGCCAGCTTGAGCAAAGGCATCCTGTGCAGGTGCTGGTGGTTGGGGTGTCTGTGTGAGAGGTGGAAGATTTAATTCATGTTCCTGCTCTGGTCAGTTTGGAGGCTGCAAACATCCTCCCAAGGGAGTGCCCTAACCTTGGGCTGGTGGCTGTTGCGGGTGGCTCCCTGTCCTCCGCTCTGGCCAAGGTGTGCCTGGGTGTGAAAACACTCATCAGGAATTACAGGACTCAGACAAGACAGCTATGATCCTGGCGAGTCAGTCTCACTCTGGACATTTGAGTCACTTAATATTTGTGCCCAAAGGCCCAGTTCCAGCAGGTGTGATCCCCCCATGGGGCTGCTGGGCCAACCGTGCTGCAAGCAGAGGCTCCGTGGCCTCGCTGTGGGTGGCTGGGTACAGGTGTACGAACGGAGCGGGGATCGTCAAGGTTTCATCAGACTTGTGAGACACTGGTGTTGGAGCAAGCCTGAGCATGACTGAGTGAGGCGGTTGGGACAGCAAATTCCAGGGGAGGAGAAACTGCACCAGAACAAAGGAAGTTTGTCTGAGGACAGAAACACAAAGAAAAGTCCTCACTGTTGCAGCTCTAAGAGAGAGATGAAACTGTTTGTAAAAGTTAGGCAAATCTCCCCGCCTCACGAGTCCTGGGGCAGCACCCACCTTCCTTAAACTATTTGCATCCGAAAAGACTCATTAAAGAAGGTTCAGCCAATGCTACTGATCTTGTTCACCTGACCTCCTTTAAGATTATGGTTAGATTTTGGGTTTTATTTATGCTCCGCTGGCATTTGATTCCAGTGGAGCTATACCTACCTCGCCACAGTGTAACTGAGCTGATAATCAGATTTATCCATGAAGGGAACATACTTCCCTGAGCGGTGCCAGCAAGAAGCTGTGGCAGAGGCAGACGAGGGAAGGCGTCCTCCACCTGAACTCTGCTGCCGGTGCTGCCAGCTCAGCCTGGCCCTGTGACCAGGTGACGTGCCCTGCCTGCTTCCCGCTGAAACTGCTGCTGACCTTAACGGAAAAGAGGAGAGTCTTTTTGGATGAGTCACAGCATTGAATATCATGTTGGGAAATGAGCAGTTTAGATCAGTAAATTAGCTTGCTTTCGTTTTTGGGAGTGACTCTTCTCTTCGATGGGGATCAGGGAGGCAAAGAGTAGTTTGTTTAGCCAAAAGGAGAAAGGGCTCAATCAAAGTTTTGGTGGCTGATTAAAGTCCAGAGTCAGTAGCCGAGGATTGCCTCGGGGCTCTTCCAGACCTGAAAATCCGATGGCATTTTCCAATAGTAACAGCCTGAGAAGATTGGGATCTTTTTTGGATTTGAACTGACATGAGCATCCAAATGAAGGCAGAACTCACCACTACTTTTGTCAGAAGCTCAGCAACCCTGTTTAGGACATTTCAGCTCAGAACTCAAGAGCTTTCTACTCAGTCAGGGAGTTTCTATCATCAAATCCAAGGGAAACCCTTTCCTAATGGGGTCCAATATAGCCCTTCCTGTGCCAGCGTAAAAAAAATTTAATTTCTGCTTGTTTAATTCAATCCAGATAAAAGCTGGCTGTAGCTTGTGACTGTTTACTGAATGGTAGCTATGGACAAGATCTGTGCTAGTTTGAATACAGACCTCAACCAGATGAGAAAAGAGATACGATAACAAAGGTAGCTGTAATAGCAGGATAAAAGGAAAACCTTTTCCCTTCCTGTGTTGTTACAACAAACAAATGGACTTTGCCTTTTTCCCTGTGGGAACCTCATATAAAAATAACAGAAATTGCCCCACAGATTGCAGCAGTCCCAAGCTTTCATTACTCTTAAGATGCCACTAGAAGCCTTTTTCAAGCAGATGCTGTGATCATCTCTAACCTTCTGGCATTTGCCCCTGCAAAGTTAGCCCAGTGTGCGTATGTATGTCACCTACACGTGTGCACACTCGCACAAACACACTTTTAATCCCTCAGGTCCTAGATAGAACGGATATCCGTTCTCCACTGTACTGGGTAGTTAAACTTCACCCTGCTGGAAGGCTGCCTGTGTTGGGCTGTGCTATGCTACACTGACACACACGCGCAGCATTTCCAAAAGGCAGAATTATCCTGATAGTCTAACTTCATCAGTCAGCTTAAAATTTGACTGATCATCTGTAACAAAATCTCACTAACTGGTTTTCACAGACGAGTAAGAACAGATACTGCTGCTTTTTTTAATTGCTACCATCAAGCTTAATTGGATGTTCAAGCTGAATGAGTGTAAGTATACAGAGGCGGGTGTGGGAATGTGTCCCAGATTGCACCCACCACATTCTTCTGGTCTTCTCTGGAAGGAGATATCATCATTATAGTAACCATCCTTAGCCATCCCACAGGTTTTGGGCTGGATGGAGCTCAGAGCCTCCCTTCACCACCTGCCCATGTCCACCGATAACGTGTGGGAAGCTGACACTGTCCCCACCCTGTTCCTCTGGTTTGTGACAGCAGCCTCCACAAACAGAATTAAATCCACATGAGAAACATCCACCAGGAAAACCAGGAATCTCTGACATGGAAGAGATTGCACTGCTGAGGGGTCTTGGAGGAGCATGAGAAGGAAGAGAGGCAGTGCTGTGTTACTGGTGTCAGGAGACGCATGTGCATGCCCTTGGACAGGGACACCTTCTCCCATGCCAGGCTGGGCATCACAGCACATCCAGCAGCAAATGCACCAGTGGGCTGCACAAATATGTGCAGCCACCTATCCTGAGAAAAACACTGCTACAGACGCTGAGCAGAAACAGCCTTTTGTAGGAAGTCACCTCAATTGCTCTTAGGAGGAAAAGGCACGACTGAGCGGAACCTTTCCAATCTTGATTAACTGCATTGTGAGTTATTTTGCAGATGAATTCCGGGAGCAGAAGGAAGAGTGTTTATTTAGCTTTCATCAGAATTTCTACTGAACTTCTTTCAGGTCTGTGAAAAAGTGAAAACTCAAATGTCTTGAAAGAATCTCCTGTGGGAAGTCATGGATGTTGTAACCACTGCTTTTAGCGCCCATTTGTCCAGGAGATGTGAATCAAAATTACTCATGTCACATGGGAGCCCCAAACAAGCCTTTCTCCAAATCTTTTCATGGAAACACTTGCACTGCTTTACTTGCACATCTCTGCTCTGGCAGGGAGGGAGCAGAGCATGCCCTGCACTGCATGTGTCATCTGCAGCTATTCCGTAAGAAAAGCTTAACTGACCAAAACAGGGATGGAACTGTGGTCAGTCCTGGGACCCTCTGGGCTTTATTGTCCTATCGTTCCCATAGATACCCCTTCTTTAAAATCAGTAGGAAATGCCAAGTTGCATCCCAAAGGGGAGTCCAGGTGCTGCAATTGCTGGTGCAGGCTCAGGGACACTGAAGATGATAACTGCCTGCTCACCAGGGACATTACTGTGCTTTGCTCATGCATGAGCAGCCTGATTTCAGTATATATATTTGATTCTGTCCCACCCTTAATACATTATTTTATTTTTGCAAACTCTGAGCTGTTTGTATAGCACATGGCACAGCTGAACTGAAGCCGCTGCTCAGAGGGGCTGGGGAACAATCTCATTTATGTAATACTGAAAGGGTTAGCAGCACATGGATGGAAACCTCTGCCAGTTTGTGTGCAGACTGTATCACTGCCCCTTTCACACAGCATGGATTTCATTACCCAGGTGAATAATAGGAGGAAAGGGAGGGCTAACTTCTGAAAGCCACGACACAGATAAGCAAGCTTGCTGATATTAACAGGGGGTAAGCTGGCTTAAAGCAGGTACTTTACGAATCAGCTTGAATCCTCTCCAAAGGCCGTGTGTTTTTAGGTCCAAGCAGACAAAGCAATGCAATCCTTCAAGTGTTCTCAGTGTTGACACACACTGCTGAGCTCTGTGTATGCCAAGATAAAAAGAGGCAGCCTCCACTAGTCCATTATTCAGTGCTAGACAACTTGATTATGATGGAAACAAACTACACTTTTGCAATATTGACATTGTGATCTATGGTAACAAACAAGTTATAAAAGGCCTGTCACATTCAGAACTGCTGCTATGGCTGCAATTAATGTTTTTAACTCAATCTGAAACACCTGATCTGTCTTTTCTCAAAGAAGGTTCATGCAAAGTGCAATTCTATAAAAGCAGTTTTCATCTGCTCCAAACTTGTGTCATGACATCATCATTTTTCAAAGCTGGCCTGAGCCTGATTCTGGAGAAAAATTGTTAAGGAAATTCCTAAAAAGCATGGTCTTGTGGTGATAAGAGCTACTCTGCATCAGGACTAACTCATGCCTTCAGCAGAAGTAGGTGTGTGCAAGGAAAGCTTGGTCATTTAGCTGCAGCATAAAACACCAGACAGTGTCTTGCTCATTTTATGTTCCAGTTTCTGAGAAATGCTTCAGAAAGCTTGGGAGCTTTGCTAGTCTATTGCATCCCAGGCCTCGATGGTCCTAAACCACTGCTTTACTTTTCTTCCCCATCTCTGAGCTGAAGGGTCTCAGCCCTAGCTCCATGTCTTCTGCTGGTCTGACCACCCATGTGACAAAGCTGGCAGAGAACTATTTGCTCAGCTCAGTGTGCTCCAGAGATGGCAAAAAGAAGGAGACAAGCACATGGCCCACAAGGATGAAGAAGGAAGGCATCCCCCTTTCCAGGGCAGCTTGAGGGCAAAGTGGTCCATCTGTATCCTGTGCCTGCACCCAGACCCGAATAACTCATCACAGCTGGTCAGCCCCTAGCCAACACAGGCGGAGCTGCCTGAGTGCATGGTGGATTTGTGGAGGAGGAGAAGGAAGGGTAGAGCATCAGCACAGATGACAGGACACTCAGGTTCAAAGCCTCATAGATCAGTAAGCACTTCCCTTGATTTCAGGGATTTATGGTTCAGAGCTAGTTTGCCTGCTGCCCATCTGTAAGCAGGGTGAACACACTGTCCCAACCCATCAGGCTGCTGTGAGGATGATGAAGACTTTAGGTTTGCAGATAAAACTGTAAAGAGCCATGTAAGTCCTGTGGAGAAAAATACCCACTCTGGAGTTGGCTTGAACGTCAGACAAGTACTTTCTCTATCTGCAGGGCTTAGTCCTGCAAATTCACCCTGAAACAGGAAGCACACAGCCTGGAGCAGTCCCATGAGCTCAAGTGCTGCATAAGTGTAAGCAATTATTAATGTCAAGTCTGCTAGGCAAATGGGGAGGTGTGCTTGAGCCACAGCAATGTTGGATCACAAAGCAGGACCAGATCACAGGGCAGGGATTATTTGCCCTTGGTGCAAGTCTGTCTGTCCAGTATAGGTGTGGGATATATCACCCTGGCACCCCGGTCTGTACCTTGAGGTCACTTGTGTTGTTTCTGCTATCATTGTTGGTACTAACAACAGTATCCTCACTGTTGTTTGGACTCAAAAAGCAGCAGAGAGGGGATGGGTGATGGAGTTCTGTTTGTTGACACTATCATCAGTGATTTGGGGCCAGCTCCAAAGCTTTAGGGAAATATTGCTTGATACAGTGCTAACACTTGGAATCTAATTAAGCTGGACAATAGTTCTTAATGAAGACCCAGCATTACTGCAGCAGATTCTGGGCTGGCACATCCTAACTGGCTCTGGAGGGCTCAGGGGCTGCTCCCACCTTATGGAAGCCCCAACAGCTCAGTGCCGGCTGATCTACTGCCCCGTTATTTTCACAAGGATGGTCTAGCCACATCCCAGTGTGGTGTTGTTTTTCATGTCGGTGGAACATACCGCAGCTCCAGTGTGAGCTAACACGTTAACATCAACAGAGCCTTTTCCCCAAGCTAAACATCTTACGGCATCAGCAAATTACAGGGCACTGTAAATTAGACTCCCTCTTGTGCAGACTCTGCTCACTGGGCCAAGGCCGTGTCCCTCCCTTCAGGAAGGCAGCGGCAGAGGGTTAGTTCCTCCTTGGTCTTCCCTGCTCCTTGCACAGGGCTGAGTGCTTGGGCGCAGTCGCATTTCTGTTCATGCTCCCAGATCATCTGTCCGATGCACCTTCCCCAAAGGATGCTCTTGTCATGTTACACCATGCCAGTGACCGGTAAACCTCCACAAGAGACAACCTGGCACAGTGGTAGGGCATTTTTACCGATTTAAAAAAATAGAAATGCATATAGGAGGGGACAGGCTTCCCCTTGCTGTCCCCAGTTTCTGACCACCTAAAGTGAGGAAAGGTTCAAACAATTCCCCAGAGCACCTGCTTTGAAATCCTGGAGTCAGGTAAACACGCAGACCTGGCTCGTTGACAGATGTGTTTTGCCTGATGTGTTTTTACCAGCCCTTTTCTAGAGAACTGCAAAGTGTGGAGAAATGCTATCATGGGTCTGGGAAAAACAATAATTAAAATGAACTGTTGAGCTCTTTTCGCTGAAAAACAACAAATGCAGCCCACACCCTCCCATCCCCCTTACCACAGCTGGCAGCTTTGCTCACAGGAGTAACCCTGGGCCACTGGCTCCAGCTCCAGTCACGCGTGGCAGAACTCTGCCAGCTCCCACGCCGAGGCTGTGCCACGCACACCTCGGTGCAGCCACCCCTCCAGGAGCCGCATTTAAGAAGAAAAGCCCTTAAAAAAGCAGCAAAAGAGGAGCAGACACAGGTAAATGATTATTTACAGCTGCTGTGTGGGGACGTTACACAAGGGGAGGGTGGAGCGCGTTCCACCGCCCTTCCACGGCTTGTGGGCAGAAAAGCCTATCACTGCTGTGGTGTTTCTACTCCCCCAAGATGGAGTTAATGCTGTTTACGTTGTCATAAGAATGCTATTTCTTGGGTTTTTTCCCTTGGCTGAGCTTGTTTTCATGGCTCCCCTGCTGCTCTCTTGCTGGGGGAGCTGGCGCTGAAGGCAGCCAGGAGTGCCGGGCTGGGAGTACCAGCATCCCACCCCTCCCACCTACTGAACGTTGCTGTGTGGTTCCCAAGTTAAAAATCAAAGCACTTGCCTGCAGCAGGAGGTGAATCCGTGGCAGGAGAGAGCACTACTACAAGCACTGAGCAGCTCTCACATAGATGGGTCTTTCTTAGGAGCCAGGGTAGTGCAAAAGCTTGGCACTAGATAGTCCATGTTGTTCTTCCCTTTCTGCCTCCTGCAGGATATTTCTCTCTTTTTTTTTTTTTTTTTTTAATTAAAAGCCACCTGCAAACTACAAGGCCTTGGAAAAAAGCTTCTTTGTACCCCTCACTCCTGGGTATCCTTGCTGGGAACACAGATGGAGGTCCTTAAATGTGATGAGATGGTTTATTCTCAGCCCTGATGTGAAAATGTAGTTATTTTTCTTATGTCAGTCACAGCCTTCACCTTCCTGGACAAGAGCCAGCAATGTACCTTTCACAGGTATGGTGTTTTGTGATGTGGTAGGTGAAGTACAAAAATATCATGGTAAGAATGGGACTTATGCAATGTCCCAGACAGAATGCGCTACCAGCTCATTTAACCCAGCCTGGCTGTGCCGGTCAGGAACAGGCTGGTATGGTCAGATGGACCTGGTGATGCAAGGACTTTGGAAAAGTCCTTCCTCAAGGAGAAGCATCTGGAGAACTGTACGGTAGAAGGGCAGGAGGGGAGCAGAGCTCAGTTTCAAAGCAATGCAAAACCTGAACACACGAAAATACTGAAATATGGGAAACTTAACATCAAAATTCAGATTCCTGACATAAAACCTTTTCCTGAGCCTGGCTGATGAACCAGACAGGAGTGGAGGGCCGTTTTTGTGCCCCAGAGGCAAACCCAGCAGATGGGTTGCTCAGAAGGGTTGCCTGGTGCTCAGCCCCCAGCACTCGTGTGCTTGCACAGGCCTTGTGGCAGCAAAGCAGAAGCATCCACAGGTTCCCATGGCCAGGAGCGCCTTGTGTCTCCAGAAGGTCTCTGTAGGAAATGCAGACCCTAGAAACACCAAGTCCATGATGCAGTATGCTAG
Source organism: Eurypyga helias (assembly GCF_000690775.1). NCBI lineage: Eukaryota > Metazoa > Chordata > Aves > Eurypygiformes > Eurypygidae > Eurypyga > Eurypyga helias. Next base: position 17,016 of record NW_010234751.1, read on the forward strand.
GAATCCAGGCAGGGCTTTTCTGGAAAAGCTGTAGGAGTTGGGATGTTTTCCAGTCGAGCACATGAGGCTCAACAAAGGAGTGTTTTTCCCTTTCTGCTCAGTGGTGCAGATGCCATAGTGCGCAGGACTTCTGCGGGAACTGCAGGCAGGGTCAAAAGCAGCGTGCCATAGAAAAGAGAGGCCCTTGTCACAGGCTGGGCTTCTACAAGGGAAATGGCAATCAGGCAAATTAAGGAGCCGGTGGGGTTGGAGGAATGAAGAGTAATAAATGGGGATAATGAGGAAATTCTTGCAATGCTGTTTGTGTTGCAATCAAAGGGCCAGTTTGGAAAGTCGAGGTCAGCTGTCCAGTTGCATGCAAAGCCTCAGCTGAAACACATGGTTGTTCTGAGCCTGTAGTTGGTGGGGTAAACTGCAGCATCCGCCAAAAAATGAGTGCACCTGGACCAAGCCTGTGATGAGCAAACCTCTCTCTGCTGTGTCTCCTCTGCCAGCTGGTGGGCAATGTCATGAGGGAGGAATCCTGATGGCACACACACACGGGTGCTGCTTGCTGGCAGAACTGTTTGGCCACATGAGAAGTCTCACACTGCAAGATTGGACTGCAGCCCTACCACTGTGCAAAGAGCTGGTTCTGCAGGATGCCTCCTCAGGTAGACACAGGTGTTAAGAGCCTGGAAGAAGATGCTGCTACTGTTGGCATCTTCTAGATGTCCTTTGTGAAAACACTGAGACAATTTTACATCACTGTCAATTCACTGGCTAGCCTGGAGTTATTCTGTACGTCTCCATGTTCAGGACAAAGGCTCGAGCTCTTCTAGTCTGATTGCTCAAATAGATTTGTAAATCTGTTACATTTGAGCATCATCAGGAAGCTGCTGGCATTTCTGGTGTTTAAGCAGAAGTGCTGCATTCTTTCCTTCAGTGACGCTATTATTTCTGCTTCTGCCTTATATTAAAAGAGATCCTGAGCTTGTATTTCACAAACTTTTCTTATCACCAGCTCTATTGGTTATTTCTGGGATATCCATTGTCAGAGAGTCTTCAGTACTTTATTACACTATATATATATGTGCTCAGAGCAGTATAGACAACAAAGGCAGATTTATTATAAGCAGCTCGTGTAAATCAGAAGCTGAATCTGATAAAGGCATTAGCACAGTTTCTTAGAATTATCAAGTTGGAGAAGCCAAGAAATCCAATAGACTGATGCTATTCCAAAGCCATCCTGAGCTCTCTTTGAAATACCTAAGCATTATAAACGAGCATGTAATTCCCATTGACAGCGAAGTTCCTTGCATAGTACACACAGCTCTGGCACCACATGAGTAATAAGTATAGTGTGGAAGAAGATGCCAAGAAGCAAAGTTCCCATTGTCTGTACACACAAATGCCATCATTTCATTGCAAGATAGCTTTAGCAGCAGGA
>NW_010234751.1:18484-31472 GCF_000690775.1 Eurypyga helias
ATCCAGTGGGAAACTCTCTCCCAACTTTCCTCACTTTTCTATGAAACCTAGAGCAGACATGGCTAAAGAGGTGTAGAAAACATGGCCAAGAGGAATTGCATGATTGTGCAGGAGAAAAGAGTTGGAAAGCTCCCTCCCAAACCAGGTGAAGGGAGTTATCCTAACCAGGCCAGGGTCATCTTTTAGGACATTGGCCCTCCAAGTTCCTGCCCCTTTTCTGAATAGTAAGAGAGGAGATGGTCCCCCTTGTCAGCAGACATGGCTAAAGAGATGTAGAAAACATGGCCAAGAGGAATTGCATGATTGTGCAGGAGAAAAGAGTTGGAAAGCTCCCTCCCAAACCAGGTGAAGGGAGTTATCCTAACCAGGCCAGGGTCATCTTTTAGGACATTGGCCCTCCAAGTTCCTGCCCCTTTTCTGAATAGTAAGAGAGGAGATGGTCCCCCTTGTCACCACTGGACTAGAATTAGGATTGTAATTATGTTTTCTCCCAAACTTTACCCTTGGCTTTATAGCCAGCCTGCTGGCAATCCACAAGCCCTATCAAAATTCACAGTCAATTTTTAATTTGGTCAAATTAAAAGTATAAGCAAACAAACAAGCTAGCCTCTGGCTGTTTCCTCTGTGCTAGTCTCTCACACAGATCTGTGTCTCCTGCAGTGGCGTATTTTTGCCAGCAGCTGGGAAATCCTACTAACCATTTTAGAGGTGGGATTGATTGCTTTCCTTCCCTGTTCTTCTGCCCAAGACCTTAGTTCTGCCCACAAAACTTCAGAGTGGAACTTGCAAAAGTTCTTTCTCCTTGGAGAGGGAGCAAGCATGAAAACATGGGAAAAAAAATTAATCTCAATGGAAATCCTTGACTAATTGACAGGTTGGAATAAGAATGACCATAGTCCCCAAACTATGCCAGGCAACCAGTCAGCTCCAGGCACTGCAAGCTCACTCAGTCAGCCACATGCCTGGCTGTTTTGCTCTGCCAGCTTTACAAGGCCTAATTAGCTCTATTTCTTTTGTTTGTAATTACAAAAGCAAACAGCCCTTGGAGAGAGACAAAACAGAGGAGGCAGCTCCTTGACTGATTTAAAAGTGTTTTAAATACAGTTTGCCTCTCATCAGATGTACTTGAAAATATGAAAGGGATGAAGACAAGAGCCCTGGTGAATGGAAAAAAGGTTTCCAGACAAGGCAGAAGGAAAAGGGATAGAGCTTTTTTACCCTGGGGAAGGCATCAGCACAGGTTAGGAGAGACCATCCCCAGCTGGAACCATTCTCTACCAGGCCTGCAAAAATATACACCTGAACCTGACTGGTTGTGCTTACTGTCACCAATAGAAGTAGTACAATTCTCTTTCCCCAAAAGGAGCTTTAGAATGAGATGGATCCTCCCAGATCCCATGATCCTGTAAACCCCAGAAATGCCAAGGAGTAACACACAAGAGTCTGAGCCATATATAGAGCAGCAGGTATCTTCCTGCTCTGGAGGCAGACCATCTCCATCAGATAGCTGCAGCTTGCACATTCCCTAACCCAGATAAAGCTAGAGAGCAAAGCACTGCTGGAACACAGAGCATCCTCCCCTGGGAGCACCTCCGCTCCACACCCCATCCCTTCCCCATTCCTATAGCTCCCACTCCCCTGCAAGGGAGCCATCTGCCTCCCCCCCTGCCCCTTCCTGCTCCACCCAGGGTGCAGCCTGCCTTGCCCAGGAGCAGACATTCTGGTTCCTGGGCCGCAATCATAGCAGATTACTGGGTGAGTTTCTGCCAGAGGCCACAACTGCCTGACTCACTGTCCCCACCTACATCTGCTATAGATACACATGGCTAAACAAGCCCCATCCTGGCAGGCAGGCTCACAAAAGCCCAAGCCCCCCTCTTCCAGGCACACAGTTCAAGTGCTGCTCAAAAACAAGAAATGAAGTAATGCAATCTGATTTTCCTTAAAAAAGTCCATTTATTGAAATTGTTTAAACACTTTATACAAGTTCCCAATACAAGCATCTGCTCCCTGGATCAGGGTTAATGCAAATACAAAAGCACAGGCTTCAACAGCTCTTCAATGTGACCTGAGCTGCCACCTCCTAAGACAAGGTCTCATGGGGCAGCTGCTGTGCACAGGCAATTCCCCATGGAGAAATGGAAGCCACATGACCCAGCTCCAATGACAGGCCAACATCAACTCAAGCCTGAAGCAAATGCTCTAGTAGTTTTCTTTTAGTAACTTCAATTTATGTTGCAGAGTCAGGTCAAACAGAGGTACAAGGCTTATACAAACCACCAACACCATGGTTGTACATAGCTCAGCCCCAGAGGCTCTCCCTGTCTACAGAAGGAAATAAGTCTGATGCCTCTGAACACATACACAATTGTAAATCCTGGTCAGAAGCAGCCAGCTCCCCTCTGTAGAAGCAAGGTTGAGCTTTGGAGAACCGGTACCAACCTTCTAGGAATTATGAGACTTAACTCCAGCCAACCTCAGCCAGTATTAGTCAAACACCAAGTGACTGACTGGGTGTTTCAGAGGAAGGGGTGAAAACCATTTTTGAGCTGCTATTTTTTAAGATGTGATTTAATATGCAAGAATGGCTTTATCTTTAAAATGCTAGTTTCTTCCTCTTTGGTGAGCTTGGATTAAAAGAAAATGCCATAACCTTTGGGTCAGTTTCCTTGGAACTTGCCTTCATATCATCACTGTAAGTGTTTATAAGAAAAGACAGGATCAAATGGCAGTGTGTGAGGTATCCTTGGGGAAACATCAGGGAGCAGCAGTGCATAGTTTGGTTTAACACATTTAGCTGCATAAGCCCAAATGAGAAAGACTGAGGGAAAGAAGAGCATCTGTTAAAAGGCAGCCTGTAACACACAAGAGGATAAACCTTCAAGCTCAGTTAGGTACTAGGGTGGGAACATGGAGAAACAATCACAGGCAGCACTTGGTGTCTAAGGAACAGCAGCAACAGCCCCAGAGACACCCAGTGTAAACAGGAGGCAATCGCTTTTCTTTAGCTCTTCCCCAGCACCAAACCTGCAGCCGCTTTTGAAGTCTGCTAACCTCTGTAGCCACAATTCTGCAGCCTTTAGCCCAGACAATCAAATTACAAGATCTCATCAAAAGAGCAATGACACAGTTAAGCCAAGGCACCTTACACTGTATCTGGTTGGCCAACAGCATTTGCATGAACAGTTGTGATTTCAGTTTGTTAAGTCACAGCAATTTAATGTTCTGACCCTTTGTCATGCCAATCTGCACAGAAAGATGGGTGCTGAAGATAACACCAATAAGACAGTACAAGAGCTGTTTCAGATCTCTCCAAACATTCCTACATGTCTTTTCCCTAAAATTATGTTTCCCCTTAAGATATTGTTTTCATCACTTTATATAATATATGTTCCTTTAATTTCTACACACACCACACTGGGCTCTAACTTAATGGGATATGGGACTGAATTGTTACCATCTATTTTTTTAAAAAACTAAAAAAAAGCACCAACATCCATCTAAAAAAAGTATCATTTTTTCCCTTTTACTCCCAGATACTAAACCCAAGCTTGGAGGCTTCATTTTTCCAGTGGCAATACCTATGAGCCTAGGTTAGCCTTCCTCCATGGGCTGGGAGAGAAAGGAGAAGTTATGTCCAGTAGCAAAGAGGATTACAAAAATATACACATTTTTGGGAGAAGAGGAAGGCAGAACCTAGAGTCTGAACTCTGCTCAGGACAGTGGCATTGTAGTGTCCTCTCCAAAATGCTTCCATTACCAGTGCTGGTGGCCTCTCTTCTTTGTTTCATTATACATAATCCTTCCCTGTGGAGGGGGCATTTTTTGGATAGCCTCGGGTGGGTGGATATGAAGTTTCTCTCCGCGGACAGGAGCAGCAGAGGAAGGCTCCCCCCAGTATGGCCAGAGAAGCAGCTGCCCAGCCTATGAAGAGAGCTGATCCAAACTCAAATCTGAGGAAGAAAGAAGGAAGAAAGTAAATACTAGGAGTAATGCCTCTGTACTACAGCATCAGCATGTTCACAGAAAGCAGAAGGGAGCTGAAACTGGAATGGAAGTGGCTTCCTGCAAGGCAGCAGTTCGGAGCAGCCCAAGACTCAGGTGATGGTCAAAGCCCAGAGCTTTGTACACTGGGTTAGTCCATTCTGCTCACTCACCCTGCCTGCTGCAGCAGGGCCATGCTCTGTGCAAACCAGGCCATAAGCATTTAGTGGAAGAAAGATGCAGAATTCACAGCAGTTAGGTCTCTGGCACTGATGCTGCCTTAAAGCAAAGACTTACAAGCCACATGGATGCTGAGATTTCATCCTAATACTCTTTCTGCACAGTTTGAGGCCAACCCAGCTGGACCAAGAAGTTCCGTTTGTTTTAAGCCACTGCTATTCAAAATTAAGCCCAGTGAGCATTTGCATAGCAAATGAGTGAGCATAGCATCATGCTATACTGTAGTTTTATATTAAATGGGACAGTACCTGGTGTTGACGGGAGTGAAAGGGTCATAAAAGGCCCGAGCCACTCTGTTGCCATACCACGACGTGGCCACCAGTGCTGCCAAACCTGTATGTGAAGGGAACACAATGTCATGACATCAGGAGAGAAATTAAGGAAGGATTTGAGGTCATTCTCAGTTACATTGCACCAAAGGCAGGACTGTTGAGCCTTTCACTGACACAGGCTGTACAGGTGAAAATTTCACTAAAAGAGATGGAAAGCATGCAGTCCATACAGGAAGTATGATACTAGTGCCAAGAGACCCATTTGATGTCTCAGCCAGCAGCTACCATGCCAAAGTCTGCTAGGGGATTACCAGCCCAAAAGGCTCTTGGAGCAATGACAGCAAGCCCTCCCACATCCTATGCAGGATAAACACCATTTAGGAAACAAACAGGTCTGTATGTTACCAACCTGAGACGATGAAGATCACCCCACCGAAGACAGCCATCCTCATCTTCTTCACCTGGTCATCTTCCATGCACTTCATGCATTTCATGCCAGTCACAGCAACAAACAGACCAACAAGGCCCAGGAGTATTGCAGCCACCATCAAAGCCCGAGTGGCCTGCAGACTGCCTAGAAAACATTAGGGTTTTGGGTTACCCAAAGGAAAACAAGATACAAATAGAAATTCAAATTACTGAGCTCAGTAATCATGTGTCAAAATACTCTGCTCCCTGTTGCACAGAGGATATAACAAAGCAAGACATTCCTTTTTAGCTTTAAGCTCCCCAAAACCGTTCTTCATCAGGATCAGGAGACTCAGCCTCTTCTAAAATGCATGGCAAACAAGGGCATGCAGCTTTCTGCAGGAAATGACCTGGGAATTGCCCTCAGACATCTTTTGTTCCTTCGTCATTTGAATCCCAATTGGAAAGGCATATCTGTTTATCAAAAGAAGTATTCAGATTTAGACTCTACCTTGACAAAGCATTTAGGCGCATGTTTTAATATGAATAGTACCATACATATGAATAGTGCCACAGCAGACAGCAAGGCCCCTTTATTGCTCAACACTTCTAAAACCTGCCTTTTATAAGCGCCGATTTAATTTTTTTGGTGCTAAATCCTCCGTATACATCCCAAAGGGTACCAAAATACAATTGCAACAGAAACAGGATTTTCCCAGCCAAGTGAAAATCTGGGGAAGGTCCTACCAAAAATATTTAGCTGATTGGAGTCAGATATTACAGAATTTTAAGTCTCTTGTGTTTTGAAGAATTGGAGTATAGGGTGATGTCTCCAATAGGCAATGATTAGTATCTGCCTGTGATCTCTGTAGGCAGACTCAGTGTACTTCAAGCAAGATTTGGTTTTATATTGACTCATCTGAAGGCATAGACACACTAGCCCTATGTATATGAGCTACTGAATTCAGATTTTCTTGATACCAAAGGAGAAAGAAAACTATATAAATTAAGTCATTACTGAGAAAACCTCAGGTGACAACACGCCTGAATAGCAATGAAAGAGCCTGAGCTTTATTGCCTGGCAAATCAGGTTTGTTTTGAACAGCATAGATTTTAATTCACACTGTGGGAACAGACAGAGCTGGTTAATCAGAGGAACAAGCTCCCAGGAGCATGCTGTAGCCAAGGCAAGTGTCCCCTGACACAGAAGGTTATCCAGCAGCAATACACATGCAATTTTAGCAAGAATCACCAGAATCAGTTCCCAGGTCTGGAGCTCACCCCTCAGAAAGCACACTGACTGCATTCTGCTAGAGCTCAGAGGAGCACTTCAGACAACTGCAGCTGCAAGATTTAAACCTACAAGAGCACCTGCAAACTCCGTCAGCACTGGTGTGGTGAACCCATCAGAGCCTGTGCTACAACAATGGGCTCTTTGGCTCAACCCGAAACACAGAGAGGAGTTCAAATCTGATACTGACTGGGAGGCTAGCCAGCTGCACACCCATCTTCCACAGCTTCACTGCACTTTGCCCCATGGCACTACTTGTGCAGGAAAACTCTTGTGATCCACACCAACAACAGGCTATCAGGCCATAGATCTGCCCTAAACCAGATCTGGATCTGCCTCTACACACACCACCTTATTGTTCTGTAAATAGAACATGAAACCAGTTAAAACAATGCAATAAAAAAGCCAATATTCAGAGTAATAGGAAGTGACACTTTTGTAAGAATAGGCTTGGCTTTCTTGGGAAAAATCCCACAATCAGCTTGGCTAAATGTCATCTTTCTTCCTTCAAAGGGGAAAGGTGACACACCTCTGCACCACCCAGGTGTTAACCAAAACCCATCCACTACATGAACCAATACAGCTGCCATGCATTTAAGGCCAAGTTGTGCATCACAACAGCGGCCCTGGAGAGGTCAATGGCTGAACACTAACTCTTACTTTGCATGGGAAAGGAAATTTTCTGCAGAGGTATCAAACCCATTTCATCAAGCCTACAGTAAATGGGGCTTAGTCTTGCTGCAGAAGAAATTATTTTATAGGAGAGTGTTTTGAAAGTCTTTCATGAGGCTGAAAATAGGAAATGTTATTCTCAGAAAACTAGTTACAAGAGTAGGAAGAGACCACTCACCTGCAAACATGGTTGTTTCTATGACCTCACAAGACCTAGCCATGAAGCCTACTAAAAATCTCAGCAAGTATTAACTGGATGTACACCATGACAGACCACCCACTTCCAGCAGCAGACCCTGAAGGGACATCTCCTGCTGTCTTCACCCCTTCCTTACACATAGCTCCATGGCATAAGAGGACAGAAGCATTTAGGAAGCTTGCAGTAGGACAGAAGAGGTTGTTGGGGCATTTGCAGGACAGACTGTCTCTTTATCCCAAGAGGTTTTAATGCAACAACACTGTATTGTCAAACATCCTCCCCTCCGCCTGGCCAGGCTGCCCTGTGCTCCTAGCACACACTGGGACACTGTGCTTTTGTCTTCATTCCACTTGTGCAATGTGTGCAGCACACTGACTGCAGTTAATCATCATACAAGCTACTAGTTATTATGTACACACTAACAGCCATGCTGTCAATGGAAGCTGCACATCCAGAGAATGAGAAAGCTAGTTTAATATTAATTCTGTTGTTCACGTGGGTCTTTCCATGTGCTTTAAAAATCCCAAGCAGTAGAACTATAGTATCTTAACCTGCTAAACAGGACTGGCTACTGACAAGAAGTACTCTACAGCAATTTAACTTTACAACTTCTATAATATTAGACCTATTTCTCCCACACTCAACTGTCTCCCCAACAAGAGCAGGTACCACAGCACCTGCAGACTCCCACGCAATACACCACGGCTGTTGTAAAGCCCAGGCAGGCTCAGGAGCCTCTGGGGGAAAAATAGTCCTAGCACCCAACAACAGCTGTCCAATAGCAACAGTATTTTGTCAATAGAAACCACTATTGACTCAGAAGCCAAGCCTCTTTATTGCTGGTTAGTAATGAGACCTGGCCTGAAAAGCCTACAGCAAGAAAGCAAGTACTGAAGAACAGAGGCTGAAAACTGCAGATGGTTAATAACAAATGTCAACTCTGCAAGCCATAAAATACTGTGTAAATCCATAAACAAATGGCACAGCAGCTCACACCCACTTCACATGACAAAACATACTTCTTAAAAAACATGCTAACAAACAGTTCTGACTTACTGTTAGCGGCTTTGGACACAAACTACCTGCTGAGTTTATCTGAATCTTACATATCTTTTTCCTTCCAACCACCATTACCTGACACAAAAGTAACTGCTGGCAACTATGTAGTTATTAAAAAAAAAAAAAAAAAAGGACTCCACCAGCGTATGTTTGAGGTTATTTTTCTGTCATCACATTCCCTTATTTATTCTGTTTATGTCATCTACATTATAGAAAAGCTGTTGGGAAAGTGCCATGGGATTTTTGTAATGCAAAGTTGCTGTAATAGCTCTCTGTGCAGATTTTCTGATAGGGATGCTCATTGACTGCCTTGTTTGTATTTAAACTATGGACTTCTTTCCCTTCCCATGGGTCTCCATGCAAGGAAGTGGTGACAGAATACAGGTGAAACAGATGCTGTGCAGCTCCCTCTAATATCTGCAAGGGAAGTTCCCCAGGAGTTACAAGCAGCCCTGTAGCATAGGAAACATTACCCCAGCCATCTCCAAGAGAAACCAGCAGCCTTCAAAGCCTTCCCACTGGGATTTCATGAAAGCTGAATCTCCTGGAAGGGGAGCACAGGGAAGCACAGGGAAGTTGCTTTCGTGCAGCAAACATCTCTCACACTTCACAGTCGTTCTGACTGGACCCTGGAAGGAGTGGGATCAGAGATCATGCTGTCCTACCCTGCCAGCACAGGGAAGTTGCTTTCGTGCAGCAAACATCTCTCACACTTCACAGTCGTTCTGACTGGACCCAGAAACCTGCTAAGGGCTTGGAGGCTTTCAAACGCTAGACTCTTGACAGCCATCACCAAATCCTGGACTCCTTCTTCAAAGCATCTCCCCACAAGTCTAGAAGACTGTACAGAGGAATCTGGGCAGGACAGGGTCATGTTTCTTGCCAAAAATGGGAGTACTAGGAAGTCCTCACTGCATGTCCAGTGTAAGATGCAAGTTCAGTAGGTGACAGTGGCGCTGTACTCTGCCTACCCCAAAGTAAATAAAGGTTCAATGCCCTCCTGCAGTCAAACAGCAGAGAAATCTTGATGGTAAGACAGGCAACACAGTATCACCATTTCCAGATTCCTGGTCAGAGGAGACCTGGGCAGCCTGTTTTCCCACGAGGCCTGGAAATTCCCTTACCAAGGGATTTAGTAACACATAGTAACACCAGGTACTAAAGCTGCTTAGAAGCTGCTTGTAGAGCAATAAAGCCAGTGTATTGCAACAGACTCCCATCCCCTCTTGCAGACATAACAGGGCACTGCACAGAAAACAGCCTCGGTGGCATTCCAAGTAACCCTCTACCTTCTGAAGAGTAGCACAAGTGAGACTGTTTTATCACTCGATCGCAATTTTTCATGAGGAAGGAACAGGGATTGAGAAACATGGGAGTAGATCAACTCTTAACCCACATGAAAGCAGATACCAGCAGGTTCTACCTGCTTACTCAAGATCTAGAAGATGGAGAGGTGACAAACTATTTGGACACATCTGTCCCTCGTGCTACAGCTTTGTCCTTCCCTGGGCCACCCCCTCCCAACTCCTCCACCATCACAAAGAGAGAAACAATAACCTGAGCATGAACCCTTTTCCTTTCCCCCACCTATCCTCTTCCCCAGCTCCTGAAAGAGGCTCAGCCAGTAAAGATGTAGGAAGGAAGATTTCACATTTCAGTGATGCTGTTTGACCCAGAGGGCATCCAAACCTCTTGTTCATTTTCTGGGCTGGGGCACAAAGGCTCATTGTGGATGTACTAGGTTTGGTGATGAAGTGGTAGATGAGTCTCAGCTTGTCTCAAGCACAGAGCCTCTCCCAGCAAAACCAAACAGGGTGATCAGTATCTTCAGCCAGAACAGCCTAGACAGGACCCAGAACAACCTCTCACAACAGGAGAGTGTGGTTAGGTGGGGCTGAAAACTTCCAGAGACCGGTACCAGGAAACTTTTTCCCTCAGGTCTGAGACCCCAGAGTGGCACAAAGCTCAGCTAAGCTCCATGGACGATGCTGGAGGGCTACAAGAACAATGCTGAGGCTGTGCAACAAAGCCTTGTTGCAAGGGTGGCTTTTGTTGCTTCTATGTCTGCATGTGGCCACGCACCGCTTTTCACGTAAGCCAGCAAAACGCAGCCTTTCTATTGCCTGAATAGGGACACTGACATAAGCCCTCAGCTGAACGCAGCTGCGGGAGAAGTGCCAGCATGGGTGGACTCCAGCAGCATGGCCACACAGGAAGCTGGACACCCCTCCGTTGGCTAACGGTGCCAACCAGCTTGTGCCAACCCCATCTCCGACATGCTGCATCAGCCCAAGCAGCCAAGCACTGGCATATCTAGAGGAATGGGAATGGCAGTAGTTACCAGAGATGCAAAAGCTTGCTGTCAAAGCTTTCCAGCATTCCCACAACCATGAATTACTGCAGGTGTGAGGAGGCTCAGTCCTTCCTACAGGGACAAAAATAATTACAGATCTGAGCCTCTGCCATCAGCACATGAGGCTGTGACATGTGGCTCAGAGCATTCGGGGTATGTGAGCCTCTGTCAGGACAGTGTGGCCAGGCAAGAAAAATTTTTCTACCCACAGAACTTTGCCACCTTCACGATGACAAATGAATGCAGCGAGGGAGCTTTTCCTGCACCTGTCCCAGGGTGACGCTGTTGAATTGGGTGTAAATATTGGGTGTGTTTAGTGTTGGTTTTTTTTTTTTCTCTCTCTCTCCATACCTTCACCCAAACCAGCACTGCTGGTCCCTGCCCAAGCCTACGTGGCTTTAAGACCTTGAAGGAGACAAGGCAGGGAAAACAGAGAAGGTGAATATCCCTAGGCATCATCCGTTTTCAAGCAGGAAAGGCACAACCTGAGCCAGCTGGGATATGGAAAGAACAAGCAGTCCTTTAGCCAGCTCCTGCTACAGTGAAGAAAACATCCCCTGCGATTTCCATATTTCGTGGGGTTCCTGGGAATTTTCAAACAAGTGTGCCCTTCAGGGCCAGGGGCTCTGTAGAAGCACAAAAGGTCGCTAATAGCTCCGCCTCATCCCCGACCCCTCACACCTCCCTCCCTCCCTCGGGGCCCAGGAAGAGAATAACCCTTATTGTTTGCTGGACAAAGGTGAGGGGAGCAGCTGGTGCTCAACCATGAATAGGGCAGGTCTGGAAGTCCTGGGGCAGGTTTTGAGGAGCCTGTAGAAGCCAGGCTCCGCATCTGATTCTGCAAGCAGGTTCCATTTACAGCACAATGGGCTGCAGTCACACAGCCCCCGAGGCACGTTTACCTTGCGCAACCCATCTGGGGGGCGGCTGGAGATTCCTCAGCCCCGCTGGCACCTTCGCCCCCCACCCCCGGTGCGAGATAAGAAGCTTGGAGCTGAGCTTATACACAATTACTACTGAAGGCACCCCGGACCGAGTGCTTAGCGCTAAGAGGGTGCGGGGTTGGGGATAATCAGGTTGGGCTAAGTGGGTGCACCACTGCCAGGTGTAGGGCCCACGGGTGGTGGGAGAAAGGGAGCAGGAGCGGGTGATGTGGGCTGGCAAGGAAGGTGGGGACCGGGGTGTCCGGCTTCACCGAGTGACACACAGGTGACAATCTAACTCGGGAATACTCCCCATGGTCTTCGGTTTATGGGAAACTGCCTGCTCATTCCTTTGGGAAAGAGAAGGTGACCAAGGTGGTAATTATTATTTTATTAATTAGGGAGGGAAAAGGATTAAGGTGTTCCAGGACACTACTGGACTCAGGATGAGGGGGAGAGATACGGATAAATGAAAACTTATTTTTTAACCCCTTTGGGCGTTAGTTATATGCTCCAGCCCCCTAGAAACGGCCCTGAGAGGGGCTCCGGCCCGGGGTGACCATCCCGAGGACCACCCCAGCAGACCAGGCTGCAGTTCCTGCATGTGCCCGCGAAGCTCGGGGTGCGAGCGGTTACCTCGATATACAGGTCTGCCTGAAAAACTACAGGCAGCGCTGCCTGGCTGGAGTCCAGCTCACCTGCCAGCCCTTTGCTTAGAAATCCCGCGGGAATAGCAACGACCTTCCCAGAGAACAAGAGACCGAAAAAGCAACTTTCAAGGGAAGGACCCGCGACCACTTCAGCCCCGCCGATGAGCTGCGCTCCCGGCTGAGCCCTGCCCGCAGGAAGGCAGTCCCTGTCCACAGCCAAGCGGCGCTTTCCCGAACACACGGGGAGGGTCTGACCCTTCCCGTCCCAGGACGTTTTTATGGGGGGACAGGCAGCTGGTGTGCGGGCAGGGGGCTGCGGAGAGACTCCGGCTCCCTGCCGCGGGTAAAAAAAACTCTCCCGCCCCCCTGCCCCGGCCCTGGCCCCGCCGAGGGATCCGCTTCAGCAGCCGCCGCGGAGCCCCGGCTGTCCCGAAGGGCAGTCACCGGGGAGTCACCCTCAGCCCCGGCGGGACAACCACCGGGGGAACCCCAAGAGCCCCGCCGGGATGGGGAGCTACCAAAAAGGTGGGTGTCCCGAGCCCTACACCTGTCTGAAGGGACAGGCAGCGACGTTCCAACGGGGCAGAGACCTCGAGACCCGACAACACCAATACCCCCGGCGGGACAGGCGGAGGGTGGGGGGATTCACACGACAGGACCGGCACCCCCACTCCCAGTACTTCATCCCGAACCCCGACGCGACCAGCACCGGCGTGGGAGCAATGACCCTACGGGACTGGTAACCTCAGCCCCGACCGGAGGGGATGGCCCCAACGGGACGGACACCCGCAACCTCAGCTCCGACGGGACGGGCACTCCCAACACCCTCACCGACCAGATGCGACTTACCCTCCAGCTTGAGCAGCGAGTCGTACACCTTGCACTGGATCTGCCCTGTGCTCTGCATGGCGCACGACATCCACAGCCCCTCGTAGAG
>NW_010234752.1:0-203 GCF_000690775.1 Eurypyga helias
CTCGGAGCGCCCCGGCAGGTACCGGCGTGCGGGTGCCTTTGCTCTCAAGCCACAGCCACAGCCTCGGCCCTGAATCTCATTTTAATCGCACCGCCAGGAAAAGTGCCGGCACCTGGGGCGGCTGGGGAGGGTGAAAGCCTTTCTGCCTTGCAGGTGGCGGAAGGCAGAGGAGGATTTGGGGTCAGAGGGAAGAGAGGCTGGTC
>NW_010234752.1:240-1141 GCF_000690775.1 Eurypyga helias
AAACAAGAATTCCGAGTGCTCCCTCCAAATATTGCCCACAGGTGAACACCTTGCCTTCAATGCCCTGTGAACAGCAACAAGAGGTTCGGATCTACCTGGAATCCACGATTATTAAAGTCAGAAATAGGGGAACACGGGCTGGGAATGTGCGGAGGGGACACCCTTCCACCTCAGCAGCATCCACCGTGTTTTGGAGTGAGGTGTCAGAAGCCCTGGAACAGATCCGGGGCTGGGAGCTTTCCGCTCATGAATGAGTTCCTCCACTCCCTCAGAGCCGGTCTGTGCCTACCTGGCCCTTGACTTCAGCTCTCTGAAGTCCTCGTATAGTTTCAGCACTGTACTTGCAACTGTGTCCCCGCAGAGCCCTCCCTACCGTCGTCCCCCCCCAGCCCCAAGACGTCCTTCGCCCTATTGATTTGCACTATAGCCAAACGGGGCGAAAAGACGAGAATTGTATTCGACAGATGCTGCTCACTCGTGAATAACAGGTTCAGCGCATACGGTATCTCTCGCCATTATCCTGTAAGTTAATATTGAGTAGCAATAGCTGTCTAAATATCAAAATCTATTTATAGGGGACGCAGAGCCATGACCTCTCCCTCTGACCTTCAGGATCCGCAGGCTGGAAAACAGGGCAAATGGAAAAAAAAGAAGGAAAAGCCCAGGATTACAATGGAGATTTGTGCTTGGCAGAGCTGGGCTGGGCTGCCTTTGTTCCGAAATCCTAAGGGGAACTTGAACCTTTAGGAAGGCACCGGCCCGGCGGCCCCGGGGTGGAGCAGCTCCGTCCGACCCTTCTGTGCTCCCACCGCGATCGCGGTGTCGCTTCGTCCGTTTCTCCCCGTCTGCAAAAGTTGGGGGGTTTTCCCCATTATAACAAAAAACCCGATGGGGAAAGGCA
>NW_010234753.1:0-451 GCF_000690775.1 Eurypyga helias
CACCCCACCGATGGCTGGGGTGGGACACCCATCTCTGAGCGGGGTCCGTCCGCCCGCAGCGACGTCTACCGGACCAAGAGGCAGTTGGCCAACTTCCAGGAGATGCTGGAGAACATCTTCCTGCCCCTCTACGAGGCCACTGTCCACCCGGCCCAACACCCGGAGCTGCACCTCTTCCTGGAGCACGTGAGCGCCCTGTCCCGAGGAGACGGGGATGGCGTGGGGACACCCATGACACCCCACAACGCGAGGGCTCTCCGGATGGGTTATCCCAGCGCGGGGTCGTCTCTCCGGCAGGTGGATGGTTTCGACAGCGTGGATGACGAATCCAAACCGGAGCATCACATCTTCAACCTGGACAGCCCTTTGCCGGGCAACTGGGTGGAGGAGGACAACCCCCCCTACTCCTACTACCTGTACTACATGTACGCCAACATGACGGTGCTCAACC
>NW_010234754.1:0-8930 GCF_000690775.1 Eurypyga helias
GATTCTATGATTCTATATTTAGTGGGCAATTGGAGCAGAGGCACTAGGGGAAGTCACTGCCTCACAGTCACCCGAGCGAGACATAAAGACTGAGATGTTGTGTTGCAGGCAATGGTGGGTGAGAGCTGGTAGGGCTGAATAATAGGTAGTCACGAATAATAAAGCTGGGAAGAAGATGATAGAGGATGAGCTGGAGAGGGAAGTTAAAGGAAAGGAAGAGGAGGGTAAGACACGCCAGCCTTCATGCTCTTGCACATTTTTCTTGACAGAGAATATAAGAAATATGTTTAAGATAACTTGTAATTCTCAGAATCACAATTAAAGGGAGGATGATAGAGAGACAGCTACAGAAGATGCTGATGTACAGAACACACTGCAAACACAGCATCAGGCAAATAAGGATGAAAACCAGTTGGTGGGAACAGCAGTGTTTAAGAAACCAAAAAAAAAAAAAAAAAGACTTCTGTTTGCCGTGAGGTGGGGAAGAAGATATTCTTGCAGGCTGGAAAACCTAGAACAAGCACCTTTTCCCTGCAACCTACAGCCTTGTGATCTTTGCTCCTGTGATCTGATTACAGCATGCCCTCCTTGGTGGTCAGTTTTGCAGAGAACACGCTGCTGTTTGCCCTTCCCCACAACACCAAGAGCATCACCTGCTGTAGACCATCCCGTAAAAGACAGAAATGCTGTAGAAATCTACCTTAGCACCCATCAGGGAAAGCTGTGGCATATGCATGGGGGTTTGGTGTAACAGAGACCTTTTCTCTCCAAGGATGTAAAGTTGGACACCCTTACGATATCCAATCTTTTTGATAGCACCTGGGAACCTATTTAAAATTCTTGTGTCTGTCAGGCCCATGGTTACCAGGTGAACAAGAGGCTGTATGTGCTGGTAGTTAACTTTGCAATCAAAGTACTCTGGAGAAGGCACTGTGTCTTCACACACATCTTAAGGAAAATACGCCCTGTCACAGTACAAATAGTAACCATTAAGAGGTAAACAGTCATAAAACTTGCAGATCAAAAACTGTAAAACTTGCTATCAGATCTAAAACTGAAGTCAAAGGGCAGTAATAATCCATCCAACATATTCCTCCTCTGAGTTAACTGGCATTAATAACATAAAAAAAACACAGAGAAGCAATACTATGCCATTCTGTAAGTGACTTCTGCCTAACTTGTGGTTGTGGTCTCATTTATAATTTGCACAGAAAACTTTAGTGATCTACTTGATCTAAAGTCTCTTGCTAAGCATCAGCTTTTGCATCCTTTATTTCTTTTCCATGTCTAAAGGGAAACTCACAAAAAATGCATTACACATTAGACAAACAGAACTTGGACTTACCTCTAACATTTTGAAAAAGTCATGATTCAGTGCTATTTCTGAAGCTGTAATTTTTACTGAGAAAGTTGTAATATCTCAAATGATTTTTGAACAGATAGTCAAAACATATTGTCTTATGCATAAAACAGCAACTTTGAAATCTAGCAAAAATTAATGCAAAAAAAAAAAGAGATCATTCTTGACTATAGAGAAGTTTGCATTTAAGACTAATATATCACCCTTCTCTTTGCTTGGTTGTCAGAAAGGATGTGAACAACATTTAAAGAATAGCATGAATATGCATAAAGTGTAGGAAAATAAGATCTTGAACAACTTTGCATATAGCCTCTAGAAAAAACATGAATAAATCCTTAGCATACTGAAGGAATTATAGGAGTGGATGCTAAGGCAATGAACCAAGACAGCCTAGAAGTTATGCTTCACTGAACTGGAAATAGAAATTTAAATGCATTTAACTTAGTGGGACTGTAATACCCATTTATCTATCAGAAGGGTTCTTTGTGGGGTAGTCTTCAGAGATATATAACAATCGAGTATTAAAACCTATAATAAACACTTGGAGCAGCTCCACATCTGCAAAGCTCCACATTGTGTAGGTGTAACCTCCTCCGCCTTAGACTGTTCTACACAGCCAAGGAGCTAGAAAAAGAGTACAAAAAAAATGTTTTGATGCTTGGCTAAGTTATTTAGATAGCAACTACTACTTTTGCAGCTTCACCAGCTACCTTTGCCTTGAAGGAGTAGCTAACAAACAGTGCTAGCCCCAGGGCTTCTCCTGATGTTAGCTGCCTGCTCTGCACTGAGGTGGGGAGGGATCCGTTTCCTCTTCGGTATCATTTACTGTGCACTGCACTTAGTATGCATTTGTGTCGGGCAGTGGAGCTGTGCCTATGCTGGTACACCTTGAGCCCAGAGGTCCCATGGAGGTTCCAAGCTTAACACAGATATTTGTGTATTTTCAACAGCCTAGCAATCCTCAATAAGCCGTAACTCACAACCTCACCCTCATATAACTTTGTCTAGCATCTAACAGAAGCATTACTACTCTCAGAAATACAATTATATTACCAGTTTCAGCACAAGACTGACAAGATGAAACAATGAATACAAGAACAGCCTTTGTTTGGTTTTTTTTGTGTGTGCCTTTTTTATTTTAAAGAACGCAAGGCAGTGAGTTTTTAAGACAAAACATGAATTCAAAACATCCTCAAGGACGTTTTGTTCAAAACAAAACATAATTTTCACAGGCAAGAATTTATGTCTCTGACCTATAAAAGGCTGGGAGTTGTAGATAACTGAGTTGTAATCAACTAAGCTCTAAAAACTGCATATATTTAATTTCATCTTTCAGAAATTACTTACCCACTTAGTACTGTAGCCATATAAAGACCCAGTTTACGGAAAATTTCCCAGTCCTCAACTTCTATTATCTTCCCAGCAATTAAAAACACGATACCAACTGGCATATACCTAGAAAGCAAAAATAAAGCAATTAAAAATGCATTCTCAGAAATACTGCATGCTCACCATGGAATAATTTCTCGCACAGTATAACTTTTTATAACAGATGGAAGAATTTTTTTAATATTCTATTACACAACCGAATATTTTTTTAATATTCTATTATACAACTGACTTGATTGACTTGCAGCAAGACTACAACAGAGGTGATGAAAAAGGATTTGAAAATCAGAGTAAATTAAATGCTATGCACAGTACTGCAAGTACTGCATGACCTGGTGTCACAGAATACACAGAAATTGGGAAGGGTTGTGGGCTTTGCCCTACTGCAGCAGTATGTTTATGCACAGCTGTAAGCTTACTTAGAGGTAGAAGTTTGCAGGGCTGAGACCAATACCTGTGCATCTGCAATCACATGCAGATAGGAAGGAAAGGTCTCCTGGGGGGTATATGTGGGTCACCTCCACAGGGTAAGAGTGATTTCAGTATGTTGGAAAAGCAAAGTCATCACTGTGTTGCTTGATGGAGGGGTCCCCATCCCCCAGTAAACTTACACAAGGCCATGCCTTGCAGACATCAATAGCTGCATGGGCTACCACCTACAGAAAATTCAAGGTGAAAATCAGGACCTATGCTAGAACCAGCTCCACTGCATTCCTTTTGGTAGCAGAGAGCAGGCTGTTACAGAGACAAGTTGCCACTTTGGAGCTCTGAGTAATACAAATAATTTTATAAATTTGTGAATATATAAAATGTATCAATTTTTAAATATAAATGATATATTTATAAAATGTGTGTGTGCTATTTCACAAATAAAACAGTATCTTGTCCCTGTGCAAAGCAGGGCCTTCTGAGCCCTGAACTTGGTGAAAGCAGAACTAATTCCTCACACTACCAGCAACAAATTCAGGGCAACAGCTCCCACATCTGTAGAAACATAGGAAGCCTGTAGCCACAGCTTCAGGTACAGTGCAAGAAAAAGGACACTCAGCTTATGGGTGGGTAGCATCCTTGATCGGTTGCATGTGCTAAATCTCAGGTCTCGTTAGTGGTAGTGTGCTGCAGAGTGAGGCAGCTTATTTCACAGGACTGTGACTCCCCTGGAGACTGAACCAGCTGTCTAGCACAGGCCAGGCTGCAGAAATTAATTTACCTTTCTTTAAAGGCAGCGAGGCAGTGTGCAACTAAACTCTGGACAGGTTTACTGTTCTACAGGCATCTCAGTGTGCTGAAATGGAAGAAAAATCCATGGAACGGCCACAACTGATAAGGCACTGTTTGTGTGAAACATGGATATATGCAGAGTATTGTAGTAAATGGCACAAGGAACTACACATGTAGGATCAAAGGACTGTGTGTGCTTACGGTCCTGGTCATCTAACTGTGACCTGTATGAACAAAAGCTCTGTGAATAGCTGTGAAGTCCAACCAAACACTATCAGACAAGTTGCAACATTTTTAAACTGCTTTTCCTGTCTGAGAATATTACGAGAGGATACTGTGAGAATCTTGCCTCACCAAACCTAATAGCCGAAGTGAAAGCCAGAACGTAATGGCTGTCAGGGAATGGTGTACAAGACCAAGAAGGGTATGGGGTAACGCTTCTACAGTCTTCAAATCACTAGTGCAGTTGTACTGGTTTGATATAAACCTCTAGCAAAGTTGTTTGAAAAACCCAAGTTTCTTGTGTAGCAATAGGACTTTTTGTTTAGTACACAGGAAGTGGAGGTCCTGTCTTCAGTTTCCTCAAAAGGATCGAATTCTGTAGAAAGGAAACTTTTTACCAGCCTTTCTTCTGAAGTTGTTTGCGATAAAGCACTATACAAAAGCAAACATTAGGTATGAGCCTGCTCCTATGACAAAACCCACTTAAAGGAGTTGTTAGAAAATGTATGCCAGTATGTCCTTGGACTTACCACATAATAATCTGAACTATTCTCATTGTAGCTTCGTTCAGTGCATTGAAAAAATCCACCAGCACTTGTCCTTTCTCTCCCATTTTCCCAATAACCATTCCAAAAACAAGACAAAAGACGATCAACCCCAGTACATTGATGCCGTCGGAATACATGCCCACGATTTTGTATTCTTGGGTTTTGTTCTATAGGTTAGATTCAGGAGAAAAAAAATTACTATCTGAAAATACTGAATTTACTTTAAAGAGTTGTAAAATGAAAACACATTTAGATCTTTCTTTGAAAACACATGGAGGTCTTCTCCAGTCACTCTATTCCCTTTACGACAGTGCCAAGTGGGCAAGTTCAGGAATGAAGGCAGAACTAAATTGTATTTGAAAGCTTTGTATTTTAAAGCCATGCAAGGACCTGACCCAACTCTAGCAGGGGATAAAGCACCCCTTAATTTATGTTGCCCTTTTCTATAGACTTCTGACACAAATTATGGCAAGGTCTAGGTACCCACAGTCATGCCTTCAATATGCTCAAGACTCACTCCCTGCTGTGAAGAACAAAATATAGCTGGTGTAGAATCCTGGTGGTTATTTCTGAGCAACTCAAGGGTTTGTGTCTAGATTTAAGATGAATAGTCCATTGCATAAGAACTGGGACAATGGTGTCTCATTTGCCACAAGTTTAAAATCTATTGTTGACCTGAAATCAGTGGAATTGCCTAATTTATAGCAGACTTGAATGCACAGAACGTAAAAATCCTACTAAGTAAGTAGGTATTCACACATTCTTCTGTGTTTGTGCAGTATGAACATACTATGCAAAGGGTGCAATTCTTCATTGCATCCTGCTTCAGGATTTAATTAATGTCTTTTCATATAGCTCATGTCCCCATGCTCCCATTACTACGAGATGAAATTTGGCAGGAGTATAGTAAAATGCATATTGATTTGGTACTGTTCATAGTTCTGTGTTTATGTTCTACTGAACTTCTTTCTCCTTCCAGTGTCATTCTAGGCTTTATAAACATTAGCACCCATAAGCTGTCCACACCTCTAATCAGGGGCTTGTTAAACCTCTTCTTCACTTTTGTCTCTACACTTTTCTGCAGAATAATGAACTATTAATTAACAAATGCCTACCATTGTTTTGCTTTCCTTCAAAGAATTTTTTATTATGATCTTCCACTCCTTTCTTTCTGCATGCTTACAGTTATCTCCTTGCTGCTCAAATCTCTCATGCTCATACACATCTACCCTTTCCACAGTGACTGATTAATTTCTCAGCAAACTGACATTTCATTAGCATATACATTTAATGCAGTATATAAATGGGTTATTTTCTCACATCATCTATTATCTTCGGACAGCGTAATTACCAGTGGAGTCCTCTGGTGTTCTTAAAACCTACTTGAAGATCCTCATAATCACCTCTAGCATTTACGTATTAAGTTTTGTGCCCTTGCTAAAATCTATCTATGCACCATTTCCTTCCTTTTTTCAATTACTAACCACGTAAACTAAAGTAAATTTAACATACGTTCTTTCTCCCCACTTCATGTATTAGGAGAAATACAACAATGAAGTCGCACCTCTGAAGCCTCGGCTGTCGTAGCAGTTGTAACAGGTTCTTCTGTAAATGAGGAGCTATTTTTATCCATGCCAGCTGCAGCTTCGACTTTCTCACGTTTGGTTTTGTACTGGAAAATACAAGAGCTCATGAAACTGAAGAATTGCCAAAGGCAGAGCCTGTGCCCAATAACAATAAGGGAAAAATGAACCAATCTGACCTGGAGGTAGCAAATACAAACAAACATATTATTTCCCAATTCATGTGAGCCATCACGGTTCTGTACCTCAGATGCTACAGATCAAGCATGTGATTCACAGATAATGTGTTACAAATTCTGCTCCCCAGGCTCTCGGGTGCCCTGTGGACCTGTTGAAGAGGATGAGATACAGCTCCTGATAATGGAAAGGGCACTTTTTGCTGGGACAAACAGTCTAGAGAGAATTGATGACAGCCAGCCCCGGAGAGGTCCGTGGAGCAGATGCACCTGACATAAGCAGACCACTGGTAAGGTGGTTAGCACAACTACTGCTGTTAAGTAAGACAAACAGCCATTCGCTGTGACTGAGCCAGTCACTTTTTGTTCCCCTTTCCCCTCATTGTCAGGCCCTGAAGGCCCTGTGCACCAAGGAGACAACAGATCTCTTCTTCCCCTTCCTGCTGGCCTCAAGGCTCCCGCACATCAGGACAACTACTCGCTTCCTTGCTGGCCTTGCAGGTCCCAGGCACCTGGACAACCTGCTCTTGTTAAAGACCCTGTCACAGAACAGGGCGGCCTAACAGCACCCAGAGCACTGTCTGTAAAACTGAGCCGTTACAAGTCCCAGGGGTGAAATGAGACTGGACCTGCTGCTGAGCAGCACCTCCACCATCATCTGCTTCTTCTGCGGACCGACAGAGTGACTCACATTCTTTTATGCATTTTTTGATCTAGAGGACGATTGTTATGTTGCTACAGCAAACCAAGTATTAAGATTTGACCCAATCTGCAGAGACTCTAGGTGATAAGAAACCACAGGCAAAGTGGTGCTATTGTAAAACTGTACTATGCTCGTTCTGCTCATAGAAATCCTGTACTGTTCTGATTATCTGTGCTATACTAATCATAACATCCTTTTAAGGAAATGAAGTTTTAATTGTAACTACAATTTAGTGCTGTCATCATTCTGCCAAGGATCCCTGAGAGAACCAGTCTGTCCCCTTAGTGTAAGGTGTCAGTAATTAACATACGAGAAAACCTACATGAAGAAGTTTTATAAACTGGAAATACATTCAGTGCTGTGCACAGCAGGGCAGCTAACATTTCCTGGGAAAGGTTAACTACCTCAAGTACAAACCTCGGATAAACTGGTAGGCAGCTGCTGTGGAAGACAAAAAATGGAAGCAGAGAGCATCACTAAAAAAGATGATGACTGCATTTGAAGTAAATCTGACACACAGAGAGCAGTTTCCTCTTTCATCTTTCAAATCTCACTTCTTCTGAAAGACATCTCAAACACACTCTACCAATTGTCTGCCTTCTCCTTGTGATGGATCATCAGGTCTGGCAGTGTACATTAAATGTGAGAAACATCCAGGTAAGGGCTAAGTTACGCAGATTTCATCAGAGACTGAGGGTTTTTAAGAACAAGTAAATAGATCCTCATGACATGGTTCTTCTACCTCTGCCTCTCCCCAAAGGAAAAATCTTGTCTTACACACTGCTTGGTTCCTGCACCCAGTTCCTAAACTGTGTCTTTAGGGACGATCAAGGACTTAATAGCTGATAACAGAATGTTTATTGTAATGAAAATGAAACCAAGACACCTTAAAAGATATTTTCAAGGGAGATTAAGATACTCCTGGACTTCTCAGAAATAATTCTTAACTGACACAGCTTTTGGGAACATAAAAGAAGAATAATTTGTAGCTAGCAATAAAAACTACAGTAGTAAAGAGGAATGTTCAAACTTACCTGTTGAAAACAAGCCTGGACAAGGTTTTCTGGGAACATATTTCTGTTAAAAGAAGTAGAGGCATTTTAATATTATAGCATACTAAACAAAAATTGTCAATATAAACAAAATGAGAAAATTTTGCTGCTTGAAAAAAAAAAGGTCAGGTTGTGTTCCTCCTTTATCCAGAAAACAGTGTATTGAGCACCAGCAGATATAAAGTCTAAAGAAATGAAGAGTTCAGGACACTGGATTATCTGTTGACTGTTTCCCTACTACTGAATATTTTGAGCTAATTATTCAGTATTTGACATTTCTGTTGGTAAGCTAATAAAACCAGTGTTTGGTTTTTTTTTTTCCCTTGCTGCATCATCTCCATCATTTGCATGAGGAATACAGGACACACCATTTTTAGAGGATTTGTCAAATACAGGCAGAAAAAACCTCTAACAAACTCTTATAAATACTGTGCTGGAAGAATCAGATATTTGGTGTGCTCTATTGTAGTTCTGATTTCAGAAATTAAGCTTGGCTGACAGAAGATTCCCCTGTCTTATGCCAGGATCAAGAACCATTTCCGCACTCTGAAAAATTAGGAAATTAGTTCACAAGTAGTGCAAGCCAGTTGTGTACCTCCCATCCAACTGCCAATTTCATATTCAAACAATTGCAGAGAAAAACATTAATTAGGTGTTTACTGAATAGCTAGCCCAG
>NW_010234755.1:0-22954 GCF_000690775.1 Eurypyga helias
CGCGCGGGCATGGCGCGACAGCCACCTGCGCCTCGCAAAGCCTCATCGCCGCGTTTCAAAGATTTCATCACTTTTCGGTTCATTGCGATAGAGAGCGGTGCACGCGGCATGAATAAGGACCCGATAACCCGGGGGGCTCGATGAATCCCCTGCGTCTGCACGGCTGCCTCCTCGTTCCTGGCAGGCAGCTGCCGCGCGTCGGTCACTCTTCCTCCTCTCCCCCGCACAGCCCAGGGCTTTTCGCTGTTTCCCCATTATTTAAACTACCTCGGGGGTTTGGGTTTAGGTTGTTGTGTTGGGTTTTTTTATTTGTTTGGTGGGTTTGGATTTGTTTTGTTTTGTTTAAAGAAAAACAGCGTTGTGTTTTGCTTACAGCTCGGAAGGCTACTTCAGAGGCCCGACTCCAAAATTAAATAATAGATGGAAGTCTGTATTTTGTTTTTTCTTTTCTCTATTCTCACAATTTACTGTTTATTCAGCTTCCTCCAATATACTGAAAAACAAGCTCCTCTTTCTCTCTTAAAAGCAGAAACTGCAACTAAAAGGTAAATCTTACTTTGCTGTAAGATGATTATTTTTTTTAATCACTAATTCTTTTGACCTACTTCCACTACAACGATTTCTAACCAAGATCAGTAGCTCTATCTCACCCAAGCGCAGTATGAATTTGGGTTTAATTTACAGCTCTTGGAGCTACTTATTTTGTCATGTAAGCATCTAGAACTTTGTGTATAAACGTGTGTTCACATGAACAAAAAGATCTCTTTATAACTTTTGTCAATATTCTGCTCATTGCTAGTTCAGCAGCAGATGTGCTATGCTTAATGGTGCATATACAAGAAGCATTCCCTAATCCCTAAATGAACTTATCTCTAAATATGTACAGGATAAGCTATCTAAACTCAATTTAGCAACTATGCTATTAAACCTACCAGAACCAAAGAGTGAAAGAATATTGTTAAAGCCAAGCACCTCATAGCAAAAACCAAAGAATCCTACTAAACCAAAACACTGCTAACCACAGATCCAAATAAATCAGATATAGTTTTATATAGATTAATTGCTATTATCAGTGCATCTCGAACCCCCACGTTTTCATTTTGCAAGTGCACACTCGCGGTTTTAAACTCCTCCGGATTTGTTAGCGCCACACTCTGTCAGTCACAATTCGCCGCAGAGAAATGAGTTGTCATCAGATGAAGCTTTTTAACTGCCTATGAATGCAGATGGATCCATCCTGGGATTTACGAGAAGTGCACAAAAAGAGAAGGTAGTGTCATCTGCTGGTTGGATGACAGAACCTGGAAGCACAGCTTGTGGTGCAGAGGTTCCTCATGCAACCCCAAAGTCCTTTTCTGGCCCCTGCACACGGCTTAATTCAGCACCTGAGTATCACTGTGTGTGTAACAAGCATTCCTACCTTCGCTCACAGCCGGACTCTCACACCTGGCTCATCAGCTCCTCAGCAAGGATCCCTCTTGTCCCTGGACCATGCAGAGAAGGCAGGGGATGCTCAGGGACAAGCCTGTTACCCCTCCGCTGTCCCTCGCGCAGGTCCCTGCAAGACTCGGTGGCAGGCCATTGCCTTCCCATTCACCACAGGACTGGAGCAGCCCTGCGGGTGAATCCTTAGAGCCACGTGCATGTTAGTGCAGTCCTGAAACTGTGGCCCCCACAGCAGGAGCTGGGCAGCAAAGACCCAAATTTGCTATACTAATGACCTCTTCCAGCTTAATCCATGGATTTAATCTATGGGCAAACTCTCCACACCTAGCAGGCCAGGGGAGAAAATTTCCTTCCCTTCACTCCTCCTTTCATCTTTTATTTGCACTGGAGCAGGGTAGCACAGAACCACAGCATCAAGAAGCCAGTTTCTTTTTCTTTTGAGAAAAGTACTGAAACTTGGTGCAAGGAAGAACTTGCAACCTCTCACAACCACACATCACCTGCGAGTACTGGAAAATAAGCATTGCCATCAGCGCGGCCACCAAACGCATCTTGCGTTTAATAATTACCTGACAAAAAAATCCACATAATTTTTATTTGCAAGCAAGTGTTCCTCAAAATATTGGACTATCTGCAGCTGATAAAAGCAAATAAGCGTAGAGAGATCAAGAAGGGGGAAGTTAGACCCAGGCCCACAAAACAGATGGCTCCTGATGTTATCTGCCTGGTGATGTTACCTGCTGTGGTGGGTAACTCCACCACAGATAGTCCAGAGGATTCTGTTCTCATTTCCCTGTACTCCCTTGTCCCTCTTAGTTCTTCTCCCCTCAGCATGAAGAAGTTCACCCAGTACCAGCTCTTTACTGTGGACCTTAAAAACCCACTTTTTTCAACCCCTAGGATCCAATAGTAGTATTAACGAACTTGCAGCTTTGCAGAATTTGGTCTAAAGTATAACAAAATCCCAAGAAAAATTGTTGACAGCCTTCTCCGAAAGAGTCGCATGCAGAAGAAGAGAATCACAGTGCAACACAAGAAGACATCTCCAGTTTGGGACCAAAGAAGAGGATGGGAAGTTGCCAGAGACATGCATTTTCACATTTTTGAGATGCATTTTGTGGCCTCTGCCTGTGTTTTCCTCAGCTCATACTGGTGTTATTGCCTTACTACCTTGGGAGAAGTGTTACTAATTCACCACATTTAAAAAAAAAAAAAAAGAGAGAGAAAAAGAAAAAACACCCAAGGAAAAAAATATAATTTTAAAAGAAAAGGCTATGCATATGCAAAGTTGATTCAAATGCTTTCAGATTGCACCATAGAAAAGCTGTGGCCTAGTTTTTGAAATACATATTTCACTTTATTTTGCACACAGCTGGGTTTATATTGGCACTCACACTAATATGCAAAATGCAGTGTCTTGTATTCATGAATGACTCTTTATAAAATGCCAGGAGGGCACCTGCTTTCTTTAAGTCTGTATCATGACAGAGAAGAAGCCTGTACTAATGGCCAACTTCCAGCTCTGACCACAGCCTGGAGGGATTTATACCAGCTGTACACAGGTTTGGAAGTAAACAACATGCTCCGGTCAAAAGGAGTTTCTTACACTCCATGGAAGGAGACTGCTAATGAGATGCAGCGTACGGACGGAGAGAGCACATGTCAGCACTAACTGCGTAAGGAGCTGCTGCAGCGAAGTACGTGCGCGCTCAGACGGGCTGCACACAGCCTGGTCCTATCCAGAACATTATACGCATGTCATCCAGTCCTCATAGCGCTGCTGTAGACACACCGGACAAACTTCTTTCCATTCCTGGTAGTTCTCGGGGTTCAGGCTTGGTGGCTGCCAGGAAAACAAATCGAAGGTAGCCTGGCCAGCCGTAGGTGGTGGGATTTCTCTTAAAAGTCTAATGCACGGTATCTCAGTGGTTTAGAAGGCAGGCTCTTACGATGAGGAGTCATTTCAAGAAGTTGCTTTGTCTACCATCCAAATTGGAAATGATCTTCGTGCGTTGAACTTCAGATCATGATGCAAAACTCCTCTTTCTTTCAGGATTTTCCCCCAAAATTCAGAATAATATCCATGACAGCTTGATAAAGAAAGCTTTACCTTCAATGTAGAGTTGATTAAACACCTTCTTAAATGTTTCTAAAGGATATATGGACAACAACAAACATTAGCTGTATTTCATAGACATTTGTGCAGATACTTCCAACTTCAAATAGGAATTTTTTTAATTAGACAGATGTATACTCATCACGTGGGCATCTTAAAAAAATTAGTTGCTCAGCTCTAGCCTATGAACTAGAGTTGATCAAAAATGTATTACAGTCTTCCCACGTTGAATTCATTCCACTTTCCTACACTCTGCAAGGTTGTCCCTGCAAAGTGCTTTCTGGTTGTGATCCGGATTAATTCTTCTTCCTGACTAAAGAAATGCACCACAATCATCTCGGTGTGCACTACTGAAGCGAGCAAGGTACTGCAGGGTCAAATCAGCCCGAGTTTGATCAGGATGTTATGGAGCTGATGGCTTTCCATCATTACTGCGCTGCATTCCATGCACCATTCGATTGCCAGACTAGAAACAGCTGCAGGGTACTTGCAACCTACGTGTTTTGCCAAATGTACAAAGAAACTGAAAAGTAACGGCTGTGATACAAAAACACTAGGACAAGCATGTGCACGGCATTACATCAAGTTCCCCAACCAACCTTTAAGAAAGTTAAAATATATGAAGACAGAACTGCATTTTGTGATCAGTTCTTCAAAAAAGTAATAGTCTTTCTTCCTCTTCCCAACTCCAGACTTAACCTACATCCTTATTCCTGCATCAGGAACAGGCAGAACCACAAAGCAAGAGAATAATTTACTGGAAAACGAAACAGTGGTAACTGAGCTGTGTTCATGCATTTACCCTTGTCTCCCAGTTCCCTGCAGCAGCCTACAAAACACTTGCCACCTCCATGAAGACTCAGAACAATTAGAGGTGTTTATTCCTGGACCAGTACGCTGCATATAAAGCGTAAGTCTTCCTGCAGAAAGTGATTTGTAACTTCCCAGAGGTCTCCCTCTGAAAGACTCAGTTCACACCGCAAGATGCGAGTTTAGCAGCAGTCTGCTCCGAAACCCAGCAGGTTAGGAGGGGACTGTTAACTCGCTCTTAGTCTAATAGCAATATTTGATGCAGAAAGCAAGAACTTATCAGTTAAGTTACCGTTGAACTAACTAGCAGCATTAACTATTTTACCAGTAGCGAGAAGAATGGACACCAGAGGCAATGAGTTTGCCACTGTCACATCCTAAAGTGACTGCAAAACATTTCATGCAGTACAAGAACTATGAGAAATAAAGTCATCCGTCTCCTCTCAAGGCAAGACCAGTGTCCTGCATGAAGGCGACAGTGCTCACATTCTGTAAACAGCAAGCCAGGTTTCTCCATTTTTCAACCTTGCAACAACAGCAAGTGTATGCCTTTATTCAGGTGACAAGGTAGACCCAATAAAGTTCTCATGAGAAACAAAATCGTATCACAAATACTAAACTTAACGTCCTCGGAGATATCTCTCCATTTTTTTATATTTGTTCATCCCTATTATGTATTCCTGCTAATCCCATTCCAGATATGGAATATTTTTTAAGTACTGCATAGCCTTAGACGCAGATGATTAAACCAAGAAGAGAGATGGTTTACACGTCTTGAGGGACCTTAGGTAAAAACAGGAAACATTAAACAACCAGAACCACAGTTGTGAGTCGTGACTTTTTTTTTTTTTTAATTCTTTCACTGGGCCGGTTGCATGAAGCAGATGATTATTTTTTGAAAGACTAGTAACAACTCAGAATTGTAGAAAAGCTCTGGTAATGGTCAGAATACAAACTGCAATCATTTGCTGTATCTGCCTTTCCTGGTGCAAAAGACTGTTGTCATCTGCAGTTACCTGGGAGAACCCGATTTACACCTTGCAATTGGAATGGGGAGTCAGACCACTAGTTTTCTACCTCTTAGCTCCACCACTAAATGACTAGGCAACCTTGGGCATGACAACTACTCCATATCTTCATTTATCCACCTACACCACACCTACTGTATAAATACAATATTTATTTACAGTATTTTGTTTACAGTATTATTTACAATATTTTAGTGGTGAGGCACTGGAACAGGTTGCCCAGAGAAGCTGAGGATGCCCCATCCCTGGATGTCTTCAAGGCCAGGCTGGATGAGGCTTTGAGCAACCTGGTCTAGTGGAAGGTGTCCCTGCCCATGGCAGGGGGGGTGGAACTGGATGGTCTTTAAGGTCCCTTCCAACCCAAACCATTCTGTGATTCTATGATTTAGCTCACAGGGGCATCAAGAGCCTTAATTAACATTTGCAAAAAAGCTTTGAGATCATCAGATGCAAGGTGCTTATGTAAAAGTCAAAGATATTATAAAGTCAATGAGAAAAAACTGGATACGTGCCAAGAGTCAACTGGACAAACAGTGTCTCCTATCAGTATTGTCCATGTTTCGGTTTCTAGTTTATCAGCAGAACTATATGTAGCAGTTTAAATAAAGTCTCGCGCGCGTTCCACTGTGTACAGAACCAGTCACCACAGATCTGAAAGCAGCTAGGCAGCTGTGAAAGAACTCACAGGAAGACGCATGTTCTATTTTGACCCTGACACAAAAGCAGTCCTTCCTCCAGAGTGGTTCGATGCTCTATAGAAAAATTCCCAGTGGCAGTTAGCAGCACATGCATACAGTTTGATTTAACATTTTTATACACTGCAATTTTTTGATCAATGGACACTGGGAAGCATCTTCCCTTGACTGTTTTACAAGGAAGAGCTTGCATTTAATATCTGCAAGCACATAACTAGTGCCTACATAAATGAGAAACTGCCCACTCCCCAAGGATCCTAACGCTATAGCAGCTAGATCACAGCTATCAACCTTTTGCCTAAGGAACTAGAAATAATTCCAAGATCCCAAGCAAGCTCTATTCCTTGGCTGACTGGATCCCCAACAGAAGACACTGCTCTCGTTATTTTCTTCCCAACCTGACGAGTGGTCTTGCCTTACTGTTGCTCACACAAGTGATCCAAGATCAACACAGCTTCACACTTCAGGTCCTGCTGCACTTCGGCAGGACCGGGTCAGGTAGAGATGGATTCTCTTGACGCCACAGCGGATCATCCCCACCCACCACCCCAAAGCCTTTTGCACACGTGGTTTTTGATTGCTACCTGTGTCCCAGACCAGAAGTTTTAGGCATGCTTCCATGCGAAGGGAAGGCACTGGACATGCTCATCCTGCCTAAGAAAAACCCACAGCTAAAGCAGAAGATACAAGGCCAAGTTTTAGATACCTTTGAGGGGCCTTTGACAGAGACAGGGTTGGACGACGAGAGAGAAGAGATGTGGGCAGCAATCAGTGCCTTACTGGCAAGGGTTCAGCGTAGCAGACATTAATGTAACTCATAACTAGTTTGAGGTTTTGCTTCCTCTGTTCAGGCATCCAGGTAGAAGAAAGTAGGAGGAGTTTTAACCCAACAGGACTACTTAGAAGAGTGCTGGAAGTAAACGAAAAAAAATTGGAAGGTGTTGAGAACATCTGAGGGAAAATGGGATCACCACAGGGCACATCCTATTCACCAGTATAGGAGCAGAGACACTTGTTTTCGAATGAAGTCAGCCAGCCTTGAAGTAGTTGTCAAAGTGACAGTTACAGGGATCCATGTTACTTCCAGTTTTTATTCCAGAGTGTTGCACAGGCTGACCCTCAAAAGGTGGTAAATGAACTTCCACTACTTGCTCAGACTAACTTATACAAACCCCAGCAGTGCTTCTGTGCGATGCCATGCGCACTGGAGCAGCAACGTGCTGCTTTCTGCCACTTTGTACAACTGACAGGCTTTTCTTTCACCTAGAGTTGCCAGACATCCTACATTAAGTGGGACTTTTTAAATTAAAACCAGTAGAAAAATAGAAGCGGTGGGTTATTTTTGCATTTACTGTGTAAACTGCACTTCGCAACTAAGTTTTCCTTAAAAAAAATTAAAACCTTTTACAGGTACCATTGTGAGGAACCTAAACGCAAACCATGAACAGACTCATACAATAATGTGTTCCCCAAATTTCACACAAGCTTCCACATCAAACCAACCAGAGCTTGGACAACTAGAAAGATGCATCGGTTGTGAACAAAAGAGAAACCAGTCTTCCGACGACATCCTCACCACCTTCACCAGTTTTGTTTACAGGGTGAGGAAGACCACAAACCTACATCGTTGGTTTGTACCATCAGGAGCTGAAAGGTGGTGCAGCCAGAATTTATTTCAGATATCCCATACATAACGTGCGTTGTACCGACGTGTCAGTGAGCTACAAAGCTTGCAGACGATACGCAAGCAAGTGGAAGGAGGAGGACAGGATTAAATAGCCGATAATCAGAATAGCAAACAGGTATACAGTTTTTAGGATTTAAATCTGCATTTTTCCAGGGGAAAAACGACTGCGTGCATGTGTGCTTATCCATATATTTTGCCTTTAGAACCCAAAAATATAAGATGCACTATGTCTCCAAAGAAAAGCAGTATCAAGTTGCCCAATTCTGTTGTTTTCCTCTGCTGGAAGACTGTTCTAATAGCATGTACAGGAACCCTTCCCCTTCCATATGTCCCCTTAGAACTAATTTACAGCAGGATATAAAGATGATATATCTGATACAAAACAGAGATTGGAAAACTAGTATGAGTTTCAAGTGGTGTGTGATTCATGCCTACAGTAAAATCCCATGGAATAATTTTAAAGCATCTTCTATATGAAAATTCCGAGACATTCTCAACTGTTAACAGCCAGTATTTGCGAGATGTCTGATAGTCACTAATCTCATTTCATATACAAGAAGGTTGAAGTAGAGTCAACAGTGACCTGTCAAGGTCATGCACACACCAGTCAGGATTAGAATTCAGACCTGGTTTTGCTGCGAGCGGGTCTAACAAACTGCTTCACAGCATAGTGACAAGTTACAGTTGGGGTTTGTCTGCTTGCCTACACGTTACGTATTATTTCTCCTCATACAGCCACTTCATAGCATCTTTGAAATAATGTGACTATGATCCTTTTCATTTTGAAGAAACTAAAACACTAGGATTATTTTATAACAGGAAACGTCCTATAGCACCACAATGAGCTGTTACAGCTGAAGGCGGCAGCAATGACGCGCGAGGTGGATGCAATGCACAGGAATGGACTATTCATTCCCACAATTCCCTGAAAAGCTATGCCTGTTGTCAGGTAAGGCATGTTGGTTCAGGCTGTATGAACTACTGGAAAAGTGTTACTGTAATTAACATTATTTTATTCACAGCGAATACTACAAAACAAGATTGTATCCCTACTTCGGGCAAAGGTTTATAGAACAGAAGCCTTTTCCTTAATGCTTTCTTTGTTTTTTGTTGTTTTAGATGAGAAAGAATAGATGTAAGGAATGGATTGATTAATTAATCGGTAAACTACTAGCTATTTCAATCCAGTTAAAAAAGAAAAAAAAAAAAAAAAAAAGGAAAAAACCATCCTGTGGGAAATAACCCTGGAAAAAGTCTATACCAGTATTTGTACAATTTGTCCACAGAAAATGATCTACCACCACTAAAAATGTGACCAGACCAAAAGGATCTTCCTCCCGTAAACACCTTCAACAGCAAAACACTGAAGCGTGTCTGGGCTACTGACATTGCTTTTTAAGCCACTGTTCTTCATCAGGGTTGTGAGGATCTGTCTCACTACCTGCAAGGAAAAGATGCTACAAGGAAAAAAAAAAAAAGTGCTCCTAAATTAGATATTGCATTTAACAGTCAGAGTAATCACTAGTGTGTAGAAAAATCAACACACTCTTCTGCATGAAGCTAAGAAACATTAGGAATAACCAGCAATAATTCTAGTATACTGCGTGAGCAGATGGCCCAAACTATCAAATGTTTTTATCAGTCTTACTCTTTCGTACATCATGATGGATAAAAAAAAAAATATATATGGTAAACTGTAGCTGAGACAACATCCTGGGCTTCTCTTATTCCAACCATGTTACTGAGTTGAATCAAGTTTATGACATCTTGGCAGGGAGATTCCTACAGAAGCTAATATCTCGATTGTGTACATGAATAATGCATTTATTCTCTGTAAAAGCAAATATTGGTAATTTTAAGAACAAGATATCTCTATTTCACCTCATCGAACCAGACCACAATTAAATATTTTTAAAATCCGAATAGATCATTTACAAAAATTTCAGAACTTATCTAACACTAGCCTTTGTATCGCTGCTGAAACCACATTTGTTCTCAAAAGGCCATGCTTTTTCTTTTTTTTTTTTTTTTTAAATGGTGTGACAATCCTAAGTAAAGGAAATCTCACTTTAAGAACACAAGTTAAAAATCAAATAGAAACGCTTCATAAACTGCAGGCTCCTGTCCCCATGCACCAAACAGGCTTGGCACAGCGTCCAGGCATGGCCGGCGCTCTGCTGGGGGCAGCGTTCTTGGCTGCGAAGGCAGAGCATGCCCTCTGTCACTCATGGTGAGCAGTCCTGTCCAACTGTCTCTTTTCGACAACTTTATCATCAATCTCTTTATTAACAGCTCCACTGCAGACCGAGAACGCAAACAAGGACAGCGCGCATGCCAGATTTCTGGGGGGCGCACAGCATCCGACAGCACGGAGGGCAAGGTTGCCGCGCAGCTGAAGCAGAAGCTGCAGCGCAGAACTGCTACGTGCCGTTTTAAAAGTATCATCCATCGTGTTTGCTGTACTTAGAATCAAACTTCTAACGGGGGAGAGGCAGGGAAGTTATTCCTCAAATGTCCAGGATTTCTTCCCACACCCCCCCATTTATATTTCAGTGCCGTTTGAAATGCCCAACTGATGAAGGATGCGTGACCTAACATCACAGAAATCATCTTAGATGAACTGAAAAGTTTGAATTGATGTGCAGATTTTAGGTGTGTAAAACATTTGTTTACTTAAGCAGCCTCACTGAGGAAATTTACTTCTAAAAATGCAAACGTAACACGCGTGATGAGCTAGACGTGCTGGCGCGCAAATCGGACAGACAGAAGGATGTTTGCGCACATAAGCTGTCCGGTACCCGAGTGGGCCACAGTTATTATGGGGCAGTTTAAATGCATTGGCTATTTTTCTGTTGTTGTTGTTTAGGTTAAATAAAGCAGCAAGCTTTCCTTACCCAGCACGCTGGAGTTTTTATCACCTTACCTCAGTAGTAATTTTCCTCTTTACCCTTGCCTGGATTCTGCCTCTTATTTAAAGACAGTAATGCACTGCAAAAAACAAGCTTGATAATATCTGCTTATACCATTACACTTTTTTCCCCACCAACCATTAGTATGCTGATAAATTCGACTTTTTCTAGATCCATATCTTTAGAGTCTGAGGTAAAAATTTAATAGTGTGTATGAAATTATCAATCTTAGCTTATTTTAAGCATTCTGTAGTGGTCATTAAAAAAAATAATCAGACATGCTGAGTAGGAATGGTGATCTGGTTAATTCATTACACATGGGAGGAAGGGAAAAAAAAAAGTTACCTAAAAGATGGCATCCCAGAATTTAGTCAGAACAACACTAATATGCCTAAACTTTATGAAAAAAACCATTGGAGTTTAAATATCCAAAAACCAGATGGGACATCCTATTATCTTTTTCATAACAAAACATTCCCCCTGAAGCGTGATATCAAAGTTCACATTCTTTTGGTGATTACAACAGCAGATGTTTGATATTTGTAGATATTTCAAATTATTAGTTTGAACTTTGTAGACGTATCAAACTGCATCTGCCTCTATCAACAAATCCAATATGCTTTGTTTCTATTGAACAGATCCTTAAAACTACTAATATTATTAAACTAAAAACAGTTTATTACTGACTTTTTTCCAATATGAACAGTGGATCTTGAAAAAACCAACGTGAACCAAGTACGCAGCTGATGTCTGTGTTTATGGACGTTCGAGAGTAATATCAAGACTGACAAAATTAAGTATTGTTCAGCCACAACGTTGCTGAAGAGAGATTAAGCACAGGAAAGCTAACTGACTAGTATGGTTATGATGTCACATGAAGGACGCCAGGATCACACTTCAACAGGCAAAATGCCTTTTGTAGAAATGCACACAACTTAAGAAAATATGCATTATGAGAAAATAAACATACTTTGGTTCCTCAGAAACTACCACATTCTTGCTTTTAAGTATAGATTCTGGCACAGTAATATCCAGCCTGTTGCTGCTACAATGATTTTTGGTTTTTTTTCCTAGAAGCTGAAGAACTCCGTTCTAACTTTTATAGTTCATTACAATTGGTTTTCTCATTAAGGTTCATTTACTATCAATTGATAACTCATTACTACCGAGTTCTACATACTTGTAGCTGCAAGATTAAAGATCTCACAGTTTAAAAATAAACAAAGAAAAAGAAATGCACTAAGAAATGCCATGCACACATACTACCTACAGCAAGGAAGTACAACTTCAGCTAGAACTCATCAGCTCAAATGTCTGATTCAAAACAGGATGTCTACAGCCATCTGTTAGAACCATGGCTTATTAATGTTAATTATTTTGGCTACAACAGTAATTTTCGGCTTCTTGTTTGCAGATCCTCACAAGTCCGTGAACTTACTTCTGAAGGTTCGTGACTAGTAACTCAGAAAAACAAGCCCATGGAAGCCTATTGCCAGTAGACTGAGAAACACTGAACAGAAATTTGTATATCTACTAGCAGATTTTTATTGGTTGAAGAAAATAAAAGAGGAATTAAAGCCATAAATAACATCAGCTGTGATGAAAGGGAGACAGGGTGGGCAAGATATAAAGATGATGGATCTGTTCTAAACAAGACAAGCAATTGCATGCTGTGAAAAATATATACAACACAAAGGTTTATTGTTTTAGGCAGGGTAATTATAATAAGACGACCATAATCATCAGTGGTTTTAGCAGTTAAAGACATTTTAGTCAAAAGAAGGCTACTTAATAAAGTTACTCACATCAAGCATTTGGAGGATTGGGCTCATGCTGATACAAAGATCAATCAAGTGATGCGCAGCTACTTGTAATTTTTACTTTTATTTCAGGGCAAGCTTACACTACTTGACGAGAAGAGAAATAGTGCCATCTGCTGACGTAAGAAATAGTCACTTGCAAGAAAAGCAAGTGTAAGCGGCCAAAACTGTTACAGCTAATATTTTTAAAAAACTGAATTCAAACTTCTAAAGCAAACAGTACAGCCCCAAATTGTTTATGCACACATTTCTTCTAGTTTTGTCAGTAGTTAAGAATTTAAGCTTTTGAGATGGGGAATGGATGTTTTGGTTTGCAAGGGGAAGGGAGGGGGCAATAAACTGCCCATGCCAAGCCACTGCACAATCCACGACCTTTCCCTTTAACAGAGTAGAACTCAACATCCTGCCAAGTGTTACTTCCACTCCCTACATTATCATCGTGCTCATTTAGAGAACATTCACTTATGCACTGTTTCTTTTAGGACATACTGTATTTCGTCTTAGCAGAGAGTTAAGTATGACTTTAGAGAGTAAAATCAATTTTGTAGTTCAGAAAAATCAGACAACTATGGGCTTGTGCTGTTTTTTATTGTGTTTTCAATGGAGAAATACATCATCTGTTTACAAAATAGCTCTTGAAAAATACAAGGAGTACAGATACTATAAAACAAAGCAAACTCCAGTCATGAGACACTACGTACATCATGCGAAAGCAACAGTCTGATCTCCAGGTTATGAAAACTAGAATTAAAAAGTCACTATACAGAAAGGTTCCAAGTTTCCAGCTTGGCAAAACTTGGGTGCAGTTACATGAAACGTTTAATAAAATGAAAGAAAGATTTTTCCGATGTGTAAACAAAATGACAAGACTAAATTTGTGCCTGGCAATTTCGATCTAAACTCCATAGCTACACAAAATACACAGACACCTTGTACACTTCAACTGTTAATATAACCTTCTCTGGGGGGTGGACGACAGCAGGCTGTACAGGGCAAGGAAAAGAGAAATATTGTATACTAGACATCTTAGACAAATGGCAAAAAAAACCCTTCAGTTACTGCACAGCCTAAGTAAAAGATAAGCTACACTCTGACTTTGGAGACTTAATTTAGAAGGATAAGGGGAAGAGTGTAAGTAATTTAATTTTAACATGAAAGATGCACGTGTAATAGGATGGAGCACAATGGGAGAAGGGAGTTCATAAAACATGCTAATCAAAGTTTGGGAAGTATGATTTGACATCCCATGTATTTCAGACTTAAGTAATAGTAACATGAAGTTTGATATCTACATCTGGTATTACTGTTGGTATCCCTCACGTTCCTCAAATACTGCTGTTCTTCACCATGAGAGATTCAGTTCTTTTGAAAGAAAAAGTTGTTACTTTTTTGATAGGACTACAAGAACAAAATATAGGAGTAAGAGAGCTTACTAGATGTCAAGTGCTTACTAGAAATATGATATTTAAAAATTCAATGTTGTTCAGTATGTAAAATTATTTCTGATGAGCCACCTCAAAATAAAAAGATTAAAATCCTTAGGGAAAATTTTTTGCCTTTATTTAAAATTTGAAGCTTTTTAACGCATACAGGACTTTTATGGAGTGTACAAAATTCATCTTCTATTTAGTGATTCAAAGGCCATCAAGATAGGTGTTATATTTCACAGGCACACAGTATTTATTTAAACACTTTAGTCATGGGACAAAATTTTGAATTTGTGCCTATAGGCCACAGGGTATTACAACTAGGTAAGAGGCAGGGAGGAACCCAACTGAGGGTCTGGCTTGTTTTCATTTTGTTTAAGTAACTATTGTCCTACGTGGTGCATACAAGCTGCAAAAAAACCCCAACATTAAATGCAAAAGCTTTTCCCAAGAAACAAAGGGATCAAAAAAGGGAAAAAGGAGTTGGATCAGCTCAAAGGAAAGTTTATTTACTGTTTCATTGCTGATCTGTATGCACCTTAAAACAATCCTATAAATAAAAATAGACCACATCTTAATCATGTCCCACCAATACCAAAACTTCCCAATTAATTCCTCAACATAAGTCTTATAACCTCAGGATTTGACATTTCATTTTAAAGGCTTATTGCTGCTCGATGGCAGTTGAACTAGATATACTATATATTGAAAACCAAGTGTATAGTATATCACAGAATGTCATCCAATTTGCAGATCACTTGTATTGAAGAGATTCTTCAATAAAGCAAAGTGTATCAGCTGAAGATCTAAAAATTAGTCATACTCCAATAAAAAAGTACATAAAAGTGCATTTAAGGGATTCTTATGCCAGTTTTATCTCAATTTTGAAACAATTCATCAAAC
This sequence comes from Eurypyga helias, assembly GCF_000690775.1. Taxonomy (NCBI): domain Eukaryota; kingdom Metazoa; phylum Chordata; class Aves; order Eurypygiformes; family Eurypygidae; genus Eurypyga; species Eurypyga helias. The sequence continues at coordinate 14,842 of NW_010234755.1, forward strand.
AAATTCAACCAGAATGTCAAATATGGCTACAAATAGTGTTCATGACTTTAAAGGCAGTAATCCTTCGAAATATTTAATGCAACTGTTGCTAACACATTAATTGTACTCCTGGCTTCACATACTAACCTGGACTTCCAATCAAGTGGTGATTTTAGCCCAGAAAGGGAAGTGCACAAAATATACCTAAATCCATTTGCGATCATGTTCTAGTCTTGCACCCTCCGTTCTCCTTTTTTCTAGCATTAGAAGACAACAGGTTGAGTTGGCAGATACTGTTTATGGACCCCTGAGGTTGTTTTTACCGGTTCAATCTCAATTTTATTGAATTCTTGATAACAGGAATAGGATTTGCAGGGAGAGCAGGGATATCTGAAAGGTCTGTACTTGGTGTTTTCTGAAAAGAAAAAAGAAGTTTGGTTGTATTTTAACTTTGTAAATATAAAAGGAAATACTAGTAATTGGCACTAACTTGCAAGAACACAATCTTAAGAAGAGTTTTTTGGAATATACAAAGATAAAGATAGTCACAAATCATAAATATGGAAGCTGCTATTCTTTGCCTACAGTCATAATTAAGGAAAATTTGTACAAGAGCCTCTTTCATAGTATGCATTTCCTCTTTCAACAACTGCAAGAAATACTAAAGTGCTGAAGATAAAGCTTAGCCTATCAATAACCTGTATGATAATAAACCATAATACACACGTAAGGATGCTTGATTGGTGGCATCCACTACCTGATCTGCATGGTTAGTACCTAAAAATTCATTTGAACAATTCAGTGTTAAGCCTCAGCCCCTTACAGCTGAATGATGAAAAACCATCCTCAATGCAAAGTACGTGTCTCCATACACTCACATTCCAGACTACGTAAAGGCTCTTCACAGCCAAACTTCCAACTTTTCATATTGGTTTAGACTTACATCGAAGAGGTATAATGAACTCAAACAGTGCTACATGACTACGATAAGAATTCACCTTGAAAATAATCTGTAAACTTTTTTCTCACTTAAAATACTTAAATCCCGTTCAGCAAAATTCCATCTAAAGCCAAATAAAGGCAAACACAGAAAAGGAACACTCACTATTCAGTTAGTTATTAATTTCTCAAATGCTTAATAAGTCTTTTATTACTGTTGTTTGGTTTTGTTTTTTCTTTTAAATTAAAGTATTTCTCCTCCACTTCAGCAGATTATTTGACATCCCAATAATCCAGTTATGATGCATTACTTCCCATGATTTATCAGAAAATGTTTTCTTATGTTGCAAACATTCAAAATTAAAGTACATTCAATACATTCAGTACATTTAAAATAAAGTACATTCAATACATGGGAAAAACTGCATTAGTAACTGCTCTTGGTTGTTGTTTTATGACAAAGCAATACAGTTAACACTGACTGATACGGTAGCAAAGCACAATGCAACAAGAACTCAGGGCAAAATAGCTTTGACTTCCCGCCTGCTCCCTGTCCCCAGCAGCCCCCTGTTTGGTGCTGACGACCTGCAGTTTGAAATGTTTATTTTCTGCAACATGAGCAGCATCTTAAAGCCAATGAGAACACTGAAAGATGGCAGAAGAGACCCACCGTACTTTTGCTTAAGCTTTATGTAACCAGCCCTCAAGAATGGGCAAAATAAACTTGGTGTGCTAAATCATCTAAAAACTTCCCTGAAGCAGTTTAGGGTACCCATGTAACATCTTGAATTTCTGCCAAACAATTTTGGTACCTTTATTCAGTACTGCTCATGTAGTTGAAAGTCCAGTAACAAATACCATTAACGTTATTGCATCTCTAGTTTTAATCAATACATTCACTACACATCATTTAATGAGAAGAGTGTGCATAAAATGCTTTGTGACAGTGTCACTTTAATCAGTAGAGAACTAAAAGAAGCTTAAAAATGCTAGTGAAGACAAGGACATGTTCTTTGAAAGTTGTTACAATATTAGGAACAAATATTTGAGCAAACGCCACGGAATTCTTAATGCGTATTTGTTTCCAATGCTCCTTACACTCCTATCTGAAGTGAAGCAACACAGCTGGCTACTGAATTATAAGACCACAACTTCCCTCTCTCTCATACCAAGTGTAAGAATCTGAAGTTACATTTCAGACATTCTCAACCTCTACCAGGATATCTTAGAGCAGCAGCTATTTAAAGCATTGTTTCCTTGTTAGAAAGGATTATTCTGTGATGTGCAAAGCACAAAGGAATAAACTGAGCCCCTTACTTTGAAGGCACAATTCAGAAGAGCGAATCCAGCTTCGGTCAGTTTGTATGGCAAGCCATACATGTTTAGCTACAATGCACATTCAATAAGATCAATGACCATCTAAAACACAAAAATTGTGACAGTAACAACAAGCAGCTTTCCATACAATGGATTTTTATTAAAAATTATACATTTATTTTTAACACTGGGCTCATTTTAATTTCAATGTATTCACCACAGATGAGCACACATACACACAGAGGATGTGTTTTAAAAACAGTACCTGAGGAGCTTGCAGAGAAGTTGTCTGAAGAGTTTCTGTTTGAGAATTAACATTCACCTCTGTCTCAAGTTGCTCCTAAAAAAAACCCAAAAGCATCAATAGTTACACCGCTTCCAATTGTAAAAGCTATTTATACAGAACGAACTCCGTTAACCAGAATGCCTTAAGTCATGCATATACAGCAAAAATAAAAAAGGCAAGTATCAGTACTTGCTGCAGATACCCATCCTTTTATAGTCCAGAAATCACCACACTAAATGTTCTGCTGATTAGGAATTTGACATGAACACAAGCTACATCACTTTCAGTTGTCACCGGTTTAACCACTTAACATCTTTTAAAGAGAATCCTATAGGAAAACACTACATGGCCTTCAACTAGTTAAAGACAAAAAGTGTGGGATCAAGAAAGACCATGTGAAAAGCTGCTGAATTTGTTCAACTACTTTTCCCCTCCTTTCACCATTCTGCCAGAAAAGTTTTCCTGCTACTTTAATAGGCTGAATCAGTTTTCTGGATGAACAGATGAATGTCAGAGCCAGGTTGTCAAAGAGTGGGACTGAAAGGCTAAAGCAGGACAGTGGTACATTCTCACTTTAATGAAAACAACCTGTTAGGTAAAATTGTACCATTTGGTAAACCACACCCTAACAAAAAGGTATGCGTTTCAAAGGAGAAAAACCGATCTTAATGCTGATTGAAGAAGTTCATTCTTCCATCTCCTTCTATGAATTATAAGGACATAACATTTATAGGAGACTGACCAAAAAAAAAAAAGCTAACAGGATTACCTGTCTTTTATAGTGACTGGCATCCGGAGGATCTGTTTTCAGTGTTAGGATTATAAATGCTTACATACATTTCTGCCTTCACCTGTCTTGAGGTCAAAGGGATTTCAAGACGATTACATAACAAGCTATAATTACTCACTTAGGGGTGTGGAAACTATAAACCACTTCACTTACGCTTCAGCATTTTAATATGTATTTTCTCAGCATATTTTCCAGAGTATTCCAAAAGACAACAGAACATACCCTGTAAAAACCTGTTTATGCCTAAGTAGAGTGCTGCTGTCATAAGACTGGAGAGACAGACTGTCACCCTTTCTGTTCACCAATAAGCAGAAAAATTGTCTGCTAAATTACAAGATACTGCAGGTGCATGCTTGAATCTCTGAAGTTCCCAGCAGGTATTCTATCACGTCATACAAATAATTTCACTATCAGAAAAGATTTATTTACCATAATTTGAAATTTTTTGAATCTAAAATTGAACAAGGTAGCACCTGGCTTTGGGATTCTCAGCCCAACATACCAAAAATCCCAACGAGATACACTGTTCTTCAAGTAACATACATCAAGTTTGGTATGAAGGGAAAACAAGGCATATAGGCACGCCCCTGATCTGATTTAACAAATTTAAATAAGTATCTTCATTAATTTTTTCACTACGCATAACAGCATGCAAATGACCAGCAAAGAAATCACTGTACTATGTGACTACGGACTCAGCCTCAGGTTAGCCTGGCAGCAGGTAACATACTGCAATTCATTAATATTGACACAGACACTGAAAAATGACGTATCATTTTGATATCTTTACTGGAAAGTCTATAATATATCTACAAACACTCTCAGTGTTTCCTAAAGGGAAATGCAGTGGTTTTCACAAGGAAATGTCCCAATTAATATACACAAAATTGAATGGTCTAAGCATAGATACCTTAGTTTCCATTTTTTCATGCTCATTCAAATCTATACAGCTAGTATCTTCACTTATTTCATCCTAAAAAAACAAACCCAGAAATTATTAAAAATCATAAACACATTTTTTAAAAATCAACAAGAAAATAAGGTTGCAAAGTGGTTTTGGACAGAATTAGTCGTAAAACTTAACATGTTATATTCTAACAAAAACCCAACACTTTTAAGACAGGAATTTAGGATCTAAGCATTTGTGCTAACACAGTAAACATGTCTTGAAATGAATATCAGCCTAGAAAAACCTCTAACACCTAAGCAAGCTGAATCCATAAAGCAGCAATGCACTCAGAGTAGGAAATATAACCCCCATTTAACAAAATATTTGAAACCTGGAATACGAGAATCAGCACTGCAGCTGAAATGAATATTCAGTTTTGGACACTGCTATGATATGATCTCAAAATCTGAAATACCTCTTCAATTTTCATTTTCTTGGGAGACTCTTCTTTATGGGAAGAAGACGTCCTTTTCACTGCTGTGACAGGGCTAGGCATTTTTGTTGCAACATTTCCTGAAGTTCTTGGTGATGGATTTAATAGATATGCTGAGGAAACAATTCTAGAGATGGTAGGCTTTGGTGCTGGAGAAATGGCTGGTTGTGTGGCAGTTTGAGGAATGCTTTCATTTGAAGTACCTATGGATAAATAATTTTAAAAGCTTCAGTCAGATGAGTTTGAACACAACTATTTCAGTCACTGGTATTTTTGGTCTCTATTCAAAACCACTATTAGCAAGTGCTCATCAAGGAAGTGGTACAAGCATCGCGTTTACACAGCATGGTTTGGTTTCAGACTCACTCTGAGAGAGAACTCCTGTACCAGGTACAGGGTAGCCACGCCAGTGACTCTCTGCTTGGTCCAATTAACCTTAATAGCAGGGTATACTCGCCCAGACAGAGCTCTGTACTAATATAGATATATTACTCTTGGTACCAAAAAAAGTGTTACTGATCCTGTACTTGGCTGTAAGTACACATTGGCAAAGACTGCCTTAAATCAAATCCAAGAGCAATGTGATACTCCCTTTGTCACTCAAACATGAAGTTTATCGTTTCTCAGGCTCAAAGTATGCATTGACAGATAAAGTCATCACAGAGCATCAGATAAAGATTTGGTATTCCACACATCCTTTTGAAAAATGCTCCATATGACAAAGCTCTACCTCAAGTTGCTTCAAACCAATAAGCACGCATGGGGAGATGCTCCAGGATAAGAAATAGGTGCCTATTTTTGATTAACCAAAACACAAGACTGAACAACATGCTTCCAAATCCAAAAGCAGCCTTGACACTTAAGGTCCATGTAGATGGACAAAATTACTCATATTGACACGTGACTGGCATTAAAAAAAAATCAGAGAACAGTAAGACTCCACTGTCCCACATGTGTAAGTGAAATAAGAGATCTCATCTTGAAAAGTTAACCAGTTTTCCATCAATTTCTGACTTGCTCCTCCTATAAAGTTCGACCAAAAAAGAGAAGTAACTAAGTGAAAGTTTTCACCATAAGCCTTTGTTCCTTCACTATTTTTTTTTTCCTAAGTATTAAGTGTACTTTTTCTGTAGAAATTATGGAGGATCAAAGTCAGCACATAGTAGAACATACTTTAAAAGACATCACTAAGGAGCAAGTGTTCTGCTTACATCCAAGTTTTCTTCATTCCTAGGATCAATTTCATGAAGCACAAGGAGCAGGAACATGGGAGTGCAAATTACAGACAATACAGAACCACCACCTGGGTTTAACTACAAAACGCATTAAAAATAAATATGAAAGTTGCTCTTCCAGCTTTAGAGTTTTCCCTCATTGGAAAACCTATTGATGTTGTGAATAGCATATAGTCATGATTTCTTGAGTCCTAAAGAACTTACTTAACTCCTTGTATCAAGGAGAACACATTACAGCATGAGTTAAGTACAGATCTCAAACTGGAAGAAAAACTGCTTTATACACATTACAAAAAAAAAAAATCTCAATAGAAACAATATACTATGCCATTTTCCTTACCCCCTGAGCTTTCACTGGAATTTATTTGTGGCACAGTGACTTCAGAAACCTGTATGTTGGTCACAGATGCTGCTGTTACAGCTGGCGCAGGACTGCTTCTGCTAAAAAGAGAAAAAACGATGAGATGCTAAACGTTAGTAAAGCTATGGTGCTACACGATCAGCATTTCAACACATCGTATGCACGGCCAGTAACAACAGCTGATAGGATTTTGCCTACATTACAGAGCAGAAATGAGCACTGGCAATCTACTATCAAACTTGAGCAATGGAAGCTATTTCAAATATTTAATCTTAACCACTTTGAAGACAGCTCTTTAGACCAGTAAATAGTTGCATTAAAAAAGGTAAAAATTAAGGTAATGTCTGCCCAAGTAAGGTGCAGAGGAAAAGGTAGCAATTATTTTCCTGAAGGATAGAACAAAACCAGTGTAGAAGGACTAGAATAGAAAAAGTTTGGTTTCAATTTAGACACACCATTGTGATTATGATTTCAGTCTGGACCTCCCAAGCAAACACCTAGGATGCCGCAACACAAAAAATGGGGTTTTTTTTTCGTTTTCAAGAATTAGGGAAGCAATATGTGCCTGAAAACAACACAGAGCAACTTCCACTTCAAGTGGAACATCCTAGATATCACAGACTTGTTTTGATAGCATGGTATCAACTACTGGAAGTAATTTACCAAGGACGACTAAAAAGCTAATTCATTTTGACAGGTGGTAAAGTTCAATAAATTATTTTATCCTACACAACATTCTACAATATAACATCTAATACTGCACAATTGTAGGAGATTGATATTAACCTGTCTGCATATCAAATAAATGTACATGAGACTATTGAAAGAGAAGAGTACGATCCCATTTACTTGGGCAACCTGGAGTTTAGATAGGGTAAGATAACACACAGTTTGGGTTAAGATAAACATTAATATGTACACTTTGAAAATAAAATAGAAAAAAAATGTTCCTAAGCTTAATTTGCATAGATATTATCAGTAACAGCAGTAGCACTACTGACTTTCCAAACAGAAAGCCTAAATTCTATGTGTCACATTTTGATCCAAAACTCTCATTATAGCTTCCTCACTCTCACACCTCAATTTCCTGCTCACTACTCTCACAGCCTCCTACTGCACTGCCCCCAAGTTTGTGTATCACCTTGTTCTAAGTATCTTCACCCAACCTTACTAAAACCCCAAATTTAGTCCTGCCTTAGCACTCAGACTGAAAATAAGAATGTATGCAAGCTCCAGTTTGGAGCATTCACACCCTGATAACAGTGGTTCTCACTCATGCAGTATTTGCTCTGCTTTTAGCACAAGTAATTCAGGAACAGAAAGGAGCAACAAGACCAAATGTCTTCATTACCCCTGAGAACTTCCAGAACTGTTCAGCGGACTCGTCTTCATAGCACTAGTAGGCGAAGGCACAGATGTGCTGTTATCACTGTCCATAGACAAGTCTAGGCTGCTGTCATTCAGAGCTGTCAACCTGATACCTTCTGTTGAATGCTGCAATCCACAAGACAAAAGAAAAATCTATTAGTCTTAAGAGCTTAAAAAAAAAAAAAAATCAATGAACACACAAATAATGTAGTATTTCAGGTATGCAAAATGTTAGCTATTACCTCTGTGAAGAAAAGAACTGATTTAACAGTAGTGAGCTTCAATCACGAACTAAGGATGTACATATGACTTAAATGCAGTTAAATTTAAGTACATTTGGAAGTAGGACCATTTCGAAACGAAGCTTAGTCAGCGTGGGACTCGGCAGTGGCAGCAGCTACTGCTGCAGCTCGGCGCTCGATTAAAGCGAACAGAAGGGTTCCCGGAGCCCAGGGA